>NW_026088031.1:0-172585 GCF_022539395.1 Myiozetetes cayanensis
ACAGCACTTCTGGGATGTCGTTTCCTTCCCTTGACCACTAAAGGAGGAATCTCAACCTGGGCTTTCCTCCAGGGGCAAAAGGGAGAAGCCTTTCTGTGCAGGTGAGTGCCAGGACTTGCCCACACTACCTGGAAACTAAACCCTGCCTAACACAAAGAAGATACCAAGACCTGTTGTGCCTGAGGGCCCAGCACAGTGAGGTCCAATAATCCCATCTGTCCCTAAATTCCCACTTCCAAGGGCCTCCAGCCAGTGCTTTGTTGTATTTCCCAGCCCATGCAGGCCCCCAGGCCCCAGGGTGCAGAGCTGCCCCAGAGTGGCTTTGCCAGCCCAGCCCAGCCCAGCCTGGGCTCTGCTGGATCCCATGGTCCCCAGGTTGTAAGGCAACTGTTTGTCTGTCCCTGCTGTTTGCAGCTGGGATGGGGGCAGGGGAATGTTCTTCCCTCAAGGAACACTTGGAAATCAGCATGGCCTGGGCTCTCAGCCGTGGCCAGGCCATTGGGGAGTGAGGGGGCCGTGGGGTTCCTGTCAATGCTCCTCCCCAGCAGCACAGGAGCTCCAAGCCCGTGTTTCTAAGGGCTCCCAGTGGTGCTGAGACTCCTTTCCACAGACAAAAGCTGGAAGAGAAAACAGTCTCCGTGTCCCAAGGAAGAGTGGAGCCCCAGGAGAGAGACCAAAGCTCCTTCCCAGAGCAAATTCCTGGTGGAAAAGGATTTGAAAGCTGGGGAAGAGATCACTAACAGTGCCCACAGTGCATCAGCTTGGGAATTGCCCAACTCTTCTTTTTAAGGGATGAGTGAGTCCTTTTCCAAGACTGCTGAAATTATAAAGGGTTCTCTAAAGAAAAAGAAGTGTGAAGCACACAGATTAGTAAACAGGCCAGACTGAGGGAACTGAGTCTGAGTTTCTTGTTCCCTCCCTGCATGAAGAAGTAAGGCAAAAAATCCCATTTCCAGTTTGCACCTTGAGTGCAAAGTTTAATTCCTCTGGAGTGAGTATTTTTCCAGAGGAGAGGAATTAAAAAGACAAACCTGCAGGAAGGCCTAAGAAGAGACTCTCAAGGAGAGACTTGTAACCATTGAGGATTTGAGCATCCTCAGGGATGATGGGTGGTCTCCCCTTCAAGGGGACAGTGTCCATCTCCTACTGAGACCTCTTTTTTTTCACAGAAAGAAGAAGGGAGGCCAATGCCTCAAAGGTCCAGGGATCATGCATGAAGGAGGACTTGCAGGAGCTCATCCAACAAATGAAAGCTTTGCATGAAGATCTCCAGAAATTGCAGGAATCCAGTAAGTGTGATGTTCAGCTGCTCAGAGCAGACTGGAACAAAGAATTAGTTGATCAGGGCCATTCCCAAGCAGACTTCCTTTTCTCTGAACACCAAAGCTGCTCTACAGGCAAACCACTCTGGGAGCTCATCCTGCACAGCTCCTCAGAGGGGATGGAGAAGGATGGACCAGTAATTTTTTCCACTGATTTCCTACAGCACAGTTCTAAGCACCCACACTGCCCCTCCGACCTTTTTTGTGACCTGTGACACTCCTTGTATTGCCTTGCTTGCTACTCCATGAAAAGGTGCATGGAATAGTTCATCTTCCTAAAGGAAGGCGTCTGGCAAGGGTCAGAGGTGAACTGCTCCGGCACATGTGCTCTGGAGCCCAGGATTGCACCAGGGGAGCATGGGGAGCTTTCTGAAGTGGGAAAAGCCCTGAGTGAAGTGCAGAGAGAGGCACCCAGCAGCCCCTGAGCAGGAAGCAGTGGATGCCTGAGGAGAGGCAGCTCTGCTTCAGTGTGGTGGGGCCAGGAAGGATGGCATCACTGACAAGCTGATGGCCACCATTTCAGCCAGGGCAGCCAGGTGAACTGCTCCACAGACCTGCTCTGGAGTGGAGAATCTCACCAGGGGGGCCTTGGGAGTCTTCTTAAACAAGGAAGACTTTGAATGTAGTGGAGAGAGAGGAGCCCCAGCCCCCCTGACCGGCGAGTGGTGAAACCCTCAGGAGAGGCAGCTCTGCCTCAGCATGGTGGGTTGTGGGGCAGGGGCCGGAGCAACAGAGTCAGATCAAAGCCCGATGAAACTGCTGCTTCCTTGGGTCTCTGTCATCCTGGCTCCCAGAAGACTGTTTTTTCTGTTTTCATGATGTATAGGGAGCAGCTGGCACCCCTAAGTTTATCCCTGTAGGGACAGGACTTCCATACCTTGGTGTCAGCCCTGTCCAACTCCTTCTGCAAGTGCAGATTCTCTTCCTCCGGGTGAGCCTCATGGGTTCCAGGAACCACAAGAGCAGTCCTAAGGCATCCAAAATTTAATCTGAAACATGTCTGATCCTGCATCATTTTTCCCCTGCTTGCTCCCAAAACAGCTCTTCCCCCTTTCCTACAAGCTCTGTGAAAGCAAAGCCAAGCACATGGAAGCACTGGAGAATTCAGCTGAGAAGGGGCCTCCCTAAAGCAGCCTCAACTCCGAGGTCAGGCCATGCTGTCCAGGGCTCCTTGCACTGCTCTCCAAAGTCCCCACAGATGCGGCTGCACAAACTCCCGGGGCTGTTCACCCCCTGACCATCTGCATGGCAGGGAGTTTTCTCCTCAGGTGCGGTGTCAGCCCCTCGTGTCCCCTCGGACAGTGTTGCTTCTCTTTCTGCCAAGGCTTCCCTTCAGAGCACTCAATGCCCCAACTGTGCCTTGGCTTGAACCTCCCTGTCCTGCAGAGCAGCCCGGCTGCTGAGCTCATGGCAAGTGTCCCACTGGCTCTGGGGCTGTGTGGGGAGAGGGCACCACACACAAGGCTTTCTTGCAGACCTCAGAGGGCAAAGGACGAGCCCCTAAGCTATGAGAGCAGCCAAGTGCAGACCTGCTTTCACCAGTCACACAGGGAACAGCTTCCACGTGGCTCCTCCTTCTTTTCCCAAGCCCATTGCCATGCCCCTCCTCTCAGTCCCACTTTCAGACTACTGAGAAGACCTGGGTGCTGGTTTGACAAACCCCTCACCTCTCAGGCTCAGCTTGAGCATGCCTGTCAGCTGCTTTGGTCAGAAGGCACTGCAGAATCTCCTCATGCTGGAGGAAGGCTGCAAGTTTTAAGGGGGTAAATCCCCACTAAAAGGAGAAATAATCCCCATTAGAAAAACACAGACAAGCTCTGCACCTGTTTGAAAGAGCAGCTTTACCCACACGCCAAGGTTACCTGGTTCTGAGCATCACTCTTGGCATTATGCTGGAGTAACAGCCCTGCTACAGCTGTATTTTTAGACAGCACAGCCAGGTGAAGGGCAGTGTTGCCGTCAGCATCTGCCAGATTCGGGTCGGCACCGTGTTCCAGCAGAACAGCAACACATTCTTCCTGCTCCTGCTGTACTGCCTGGGAACAACACACAGAAAGGGAAAGACTTGTAACTTTTACATCCCCCTCTGTCACAACTCCCTCAGCTCCTGAATGCTAGGATAGAAGATCATCTTCAAAGATTAGCTAACAGAGGTTCATGCCATGCTGAATGCAACTTGCATGTTTCTATGGGCCTGCGGGGCAAGGAATCCTGCCAGACATCTCCTCTTTAACACAGCAGCACTAACCCCACCTACAAGATCGTAAGGCATTCCACACACCTTCATCAGTGCTGTTCTCTTGAAGCTGTCAGCGAGGTTCGGCTGGCTGTTCTTTCTCATCAGATATCGAACGACATCTGCATGGCCATTTGCCGCAGCGAGATGCAGAGGGGTCCTAAAAATTAAACATACGCTCTTAACCTGGACAGACAAAGGAAAACCAAAGCTGTGTCTCTACCCAGCACCCTGGGGACCCTGCCCGGACACTGCTCCTCCTGCTTGCTGCTCTCTGCTGCTGCTGCTGCAATCCTGTGCTGATGAGCCACAGGGCAGAAGAGAACAGGTGAGGGCTGAGCAGCTGCAAGACAGCCCTGCAGAGAGACCACGGTGAAGCGGCAGGTCGGGGACACGCGTTTCCAACAGTGCTCGAGCCCAGCCGGCAGCTCCAAGCAGTGAAAAGCTCCAGAGTTCACTCTCCCAGCTGACAGGGCACAGCTCACTTTTCAAGCCTTGTCCTTCAGAAAGGGCTGCCGAGGACTGCTGCAGCTTGGCTCAGGAGCAGCCCAGCTGTGCCATCAGCGTCCCACAGCACTCACCGCATCTCCTGGTCTCGCCTGTCGATGCCAACTGCCCTCACAAACCAGCGCCACCGCCTCAGCCAGGCCAGGTCGCCGCGGGCGGCCGCGCGGTGCAGCCTGCCCAGCCCCTTCTCCCTGAGCTCGGAGGCACTGGTGGAGCTGGGGGCAGCCCAGGGCTGCCCACTGGTGCTGCTGGACGGCGACTGCCGTCGCTTCTTGCTGAGAAGCCACGGCATGGCCCTGCTCGGAGCTCCCAGCAGCAGGAAGCGCAAGAAGCCCCCGGCGGGGCTGCCGGGAGCCAAGTAGGGATGAGGAATGGGACGAGGGTGAGGTTTAGGGTGAGGGTGACAAAGGGGGCAAGGATGAGAATAAGGATATAAAGGGTATAAAGCACAAGGCAGACGAGGTCGCCCTGCGCAGTGGTCGTGGCTGCAGCCACCAAGCCGGCAGAACAGGCGCGCAAAGCTCCCAGAGCGGGATGTGCTGCTGCTCCCAGAGAGGCCACAGCAGCTCTGAGCGCCGGCTCCGGGCACCACCAAAGCCGTGCCCTGCTCACACCTGTGGCGTCACAATGGCTGGGGGGACGCTCAGCACGTCCCGTGGCGTGTCCCAGAGGCCACGGGGCAGGGCGGGGCCGGGCGGGACATGGCCGGGCCGGGCAGGCGTGAGGGCGGCCCTGCTGGGCCGTGTGGGAAGGAGGCGGCCTGGGCCTTGTGAGGGCGGCCGGCGGGAGTGGGCACTGCCCCGCTCAGGGTGCCCGGGGCAGGGCCCGGGCCGCTCCCACCGGGCCGGAGGCTGCGGGAGGCGCTGGAGCAGGTCCCGCCTCACCCGCTCCGGGTTTTGGCTTCAGCTGTGGCCGGGCTGCGTCGGGACACACTGCCATGGAATGAGGCTCAGCATGGGCTCGGATCCCAGCCCGAGCAGGCGGGGGGCACCCGAGCTCTCAAGAAATGCCCACCGAGCGCTCCAAGCCTGCCATGCCAGAGTTCCGGGACAATTCCCCAACGCCTTTGTCTTGGCCCTCTTGAAGAGCAGACACCTCACCCCCCACCCCATCGTCACTGCTGGCACCTGCTGCTTTGCCAGATGCCAACAGGGAATTTCTGCTCTGCTGCTCCACCAGCCAAGCGGCAGCACACAGCAGGGCAGGGAGAAACTTTAAAACACATCTTGTCCCCGTTTGTCCCCATGACAACACAAAGTAAAGGCCCAGAGGTTCTGCACCAGCTTTCTCAGGGGAGAGACGCTACAATGTACCACTGTTATAATCTGCTTAAATACTGTAGAAAGAACTTCCGATTTGGATATTCCCTTGAGCAAAATTAAAACTCACATAAGTTATCTGTTGATACCAAAATCTGATTTTATTAATTGCTAAGAAATGCAAAGAGAAAAAGGAAAAAACAAGAAAAGATTGGAAAATGCTTAAGATTATATTTTAGAAGCAGAGAAAAGATATCACCATACCACCTTTCCTGCCAAGCTACTGTGTGTGTGAAGGGGGGGAAGTAGTTTTCTGCCTTTTTTTTCCTCTGTCTCTGCTGCTTTTTTGATGTTATCTTTTTAGCTGCAGGGGGTCTGACAGCTTTAGTCCTCTGGAACTCACACCCAGCCATGTCCCAGGCTGTGCAGGGTCCCACTCAGCTGCACTTTTAGGCCTTCAGAAATATGACAAGGCTGGAAGGACAAGGTAGAACTCCCACATGTGGCACGGTGGTCTCAGCTCTCTCCAGGCTGGCACAGTTCCAGTCTCCGGTGGCAGGCAGGCAGCACGCGGTGGCGGAGAAAAGGGGAGGGGAGGTGGGGAGAGATTCTCAGCTACAGTCACCAGCTCTCTCTCCCTTTTCTGTCCCCTGATTTTCCAAAATTTTTCCTCAATTTTTATAGTGTTCAAAGCAGGTTGTACGTGGTTTCTTGGTACGTAGCCAGTTCAGATGTTTGAGGAGATATGGTAACCTTAAACAATGGCAGGATCTATTGGCAGGAAAAGTGCTGTGAGAAGTCCTGGTGAGAAATTCTGGCAGAAAGCTGATAGAGAATGTTTGGTAGGAAGTTTATGATATGCAGAAACAATGGAGAAAAGTATTTTTTGGTATTTCTTTATTATCTGTGTGGTACACCTTCCAAAAGCATGTCCCTTTGGCTGCCTCAGGGCTTCCTGCAGTCCCTGGGTTCTTCTCTTCGTCAGCTCCAAGAAAGGAAACCAAAATCAGTGCATGACTTTAGCAGCACATCGGCCAAACCCCAACCATTCCCACACTCACCGTCTCCTAAGTGCACCCAACTCCTCGTGTGTCTGCTTCCAGCAAGAGGTGCAGCTTGCAGCTCCCACTGCATGGCACACCTGCAACAGGGAACAAAAGCTTTCAGTGGCATTTCTGACACTTCCCTGGACCCCTGCTCCTCCTCCATACCTCCCTGACTCACCTGGGATGCTCATTTCTTGCCAAAGGTTACCGGGCTGGCACCTCAAAAGAGAAGAGGGCAATGCTTAAATGCCCACCCCTGAAGTCCCTGCCATTGCCCACAAGGCCAGCAGAAGAGCACCTGAGCTTGTCGCTCGGCTCCTCGACCCGTGGCTCTGCTCCTCTGGCAATACGGATGGGCACTGCAAAGAAATCACAGAGGCAAAAGCAACTACAGACGGATCCCCTCCGAGTGCGACATTCTGACCAAAGTTCCCCTCTCAGGTTCCTTTACACTCACCTCTTACTGCAAGGACCTCCTTCCCATTCTGCTGATGCTTGTCAGGTTGTGCACCATCAGAAAAAAAGCAAATGACAAAGGATGTGTTTCGATTCACGAAAGTTAAACCCACCAGAAGTATCGTCTGATTCTTACTGGCAGGAAAATGCTGACCTTGCTCGTCTGCACTCCAGTGCTGTTAGCCCCAACAACCACCTGCATCCCACCTCGAAAGGAAGAACAAAAAGAGGCTCACACAATGACCTCTGATAAGAAGTGCCTGTAAGAACTGCTAAGACAGACCCACAAGAATCTTACATGGGGGATATGCTGTGCTCTGCCCTGCACACCCTAGTGCTGCCCGTAATACTCAGCCTCTCCGCTTCCCACTCCTATGGGGCTTCTTCTTTGACATCCCCTTCCCTATGCTCATTTCAAAAGCTCTCTTGGAAATTCCCAAACCTGTACCCAGCTCTCATCCCCCTCTCTGCCTCAGAGCCCTTCACTTATCTGGCAGAGAGATGAGACTGTCAATCCACCTTCCAAAAGCATGTCCCTTCGGCTGCCTCAGGGCTTCCTGCAGTCCCTGGGTTCTTCTCTTCGTCAGCTCCAAGAAAGGAAACCAAAATCAGTGCATGACTTTAGCAGCACATCGGCCAAACCCCAACCATTCCCACACTCACCGTCTCCTAAGTGCACCCAACTCCTCGTGGGTCTGCCTCCAGCAAGAGGTGCAGCTTGCAGCTCCCACTGCATGGCACACCTGCAACAGGGAACAAAAGCTTTCAGTGGCATTTCTGACACTTCCCTGGACCCCTGCTCCTCCTCCATACCTCCCTGACTCACCTGGGACGCTCATTTCTTTCCAAAGGTTACCGGGCTGGCACCTCCAAAGAGAAGAGGGCAATGCTTAAATGCCCACCCCTGAAGTCCCTGCCATTGCCCACAAGGCCAGCAGAAGAGCACCTGAGCTTGTCGCTCGGCTCCTCGACCCGTGGCTCTGCTCCTCTGGCAATACGGATGGGCACTGCAAAGAAATCACAGAGGCAAAAGCAACTACAGATGGATCCCCTCAGAGTGCGACATTCTGACCAAAGTTCCCCTCTCAGGTTCCTTTACACTCACCTCTTACTGCAAGGACCTCCTTCCCATTCTGCTGATGCTTGTCAGGTTGTGCACCATCAAAAAAAAAGGAAGTGGCAAAGGATGTGCTTAGATTCAACAAAATTAAACCCATCGTGCTGCTGCGGGACGAGCTGACCCCTCTGCACAGTCTCTGCTGTCCCTTCCAGCCAAGTTCTGCCCAGGCTCTGTGCACGGGGATGGAGCGCTGACAGTTTTCAGCCCCCACACTGTTCCACAAAGGCTGTGATGTCACAAGGCCCTTGCCTGGCACCCAGGAGATGGGCAAGGCAACACAAGGACAGAGTCCGGGGATGGAGTAGGTGCAATGGGAAGGAGGTCCTTGCAGTAAGAGGTCAGTGAAAAGGAATCTCCTGAGGGAGGACCTTTGGTGCAAATGTTGCACTCTGAGAGGATCTGTCCAGATGTGCCTTTGCCTCTGTGATTTCTTTGCAGTGCCCATCTGCATTCCCAGGGGAGCAGAGCCACAGTCCCAGGAGCCCAAATGACAAGGTCAGGTGCTGTTCTGCTGGCCTTGTGGGCAGTGGCAGGGTATGGCAGGGCTCAGCAATGAAGCATTTCCCTCTTCTCTTGGGAGGTGCTCTGCTGAGCCCTGGCTCTGCTGCTGAATTGGACTGGCCTTGGATGCTGCCTGGGTAAAAGAGTCAGGAGACACTGGGGAGAGGTGAGAGAGAGGGGTCAGGCTGGTGGGATGGTGCTTGGGGGGGCCATGGGTTTAGAGCAGCCACGGCAGTTCCCATTAAGGGGCCATATTTTGAGGTTGTTCAGCTTATCCACTGGCCACCAAGAATTACAATATTCAACCAGTTTCTCTGGCATCAGGGCATTCCTCCCCTTCCCCACCCCCGCCTTTACCTTTTCCTTAAAATACAACCTGCAGGGCAGCTTTTTGGGATCTCTTCTCTTGGGAATTGTGAAGATACAACCACTCCCATGTTTAACCCCCCCAGGCCAAACCACCCTGTGAACACCTTTCCCAGCCTTTCCCAACTTTTCCCAAAGCCGAGATTTTACGGGCATCCCGTAAATATCTCCCAATCTTACCCAAGCCTGCAAACCATGACAGAAACCTCTCAGCCTCACACTGCATCCCTCCGATTGGTGTGACTGATGTGCTGGCAAAATACCTTAAAAACCAGTACCCTGAATTGGTGTTTTGTTCTTTTTCCCAGAAAAGAAGGCGTGGTGAACTCTCCAGACCAGGGAATTGGAAGATTACCCCAAAACTCTTTTGGTACCCACTGCAGGGCCAGCAATTCCTCTGGTCTGCCGTGCTGGCATTGCTTTGTCTCATCGGGGTCCCCAGAGACTGTCACTGAAAACTGGGGAATAAACTCTCTAATCACATGGTTAGGGTTGAGAGTTGACCTTACTTTATTCAGCACTGAAGGGACATGGGTATTGCTCTCTAACACCTGGGCATCAGTTCTCAAAACTTTGAATCTTTATACATTTTAGCAAACAAAGGAATTCGTGTCCATTGGCTGACAAGTTCTGTATCTCTCTGCATTAATTCTTATTCTCTCTTCTATTGGCCATGGATTTCTCACTTTGCATGATACTTATTTTACAGTTTTTGTCCTTTTCTTATCTTTTCCTTAGATAGGCAGAGTCTCAGTAATTGTCTGTGTTAGTTTTGTCTTCATCTCTGGTTTCTCTAAGTGACTTTGTGGTTTAAAAATTCTGCATTTTTGGTGTCCAAGTCTCAAAACCTGATTTCTATCCCAGGTCTAGGACCACTGAATTCTGCCAGGCCTTAAACTTTTAATTTGGTTTTCTAACCAACGGACATGGCCCAGAACTTTTTCATCATCCATTATCTATCTCACCGATTCACTCTCCTGCCAACAGTTTCTCCCCACTGCTGCGTGGGCTCCTTTGTCAAGAAATGGAACTTGTTCAGCAACAAGTCCACTCCTGTTTCATATTTTTCTTGGGGATCTGCATGAGGGGATCGAGTCTTCCATGAGCAGATTGGCAGATGACCCCAAGTGGGGTTGCAGTGTCGATGTGCTGGAGGGTAGGAAGGCTGTGCAGAGGGACCTGGACAGGCTGGATCTCTGGGCCGAGACCGTGGGCATGAGGTTCAAGAGTGCCTTTGGTGCCTTTGGTGCCTCTGGCCACAATAACCCCCTGCAGCTCCAGGCTGGGGGCAGAGCAGCTGCAAAGGGTCCCTGGGAGTGGGAAAGGCCCTGGGGGTGCTGGTCAACAGAGGCTGAACCTGAGCCAGCGGGTGCCCAGGTGGGCAAGAAGGCCAAGGGCATCCTGGCCTGGATCAGAAATAGTGGGGCCAGCAGGAGCAGGGCAGGGATTCTTCTGCTGGACTGGGCACTGCTGAGGCCACACCTGGAGTGCTGTGTCCAGTTCTGGGCCCCTCAATTCAGGAAGAACATTGAGGGACTGCAGTGGTTCGAGAGCAGGGCAATGGAGCTGGGCAAGTGAATGTCCTGTGAGGAGCAGCTGAGGGAGCTGGGGTTCTTCAACCTGGAGAAGAGGAGGCTCGAGGCTGACCTGCTCACTGTCCACAACTTCCTGACAGGTGGGGCTCAGCCTCTTCTGCGAGGCAACAGGTGATAGGACAAGAGGACATGGGGACCTGCCTGTCAGGGGATGTTTGTCAGGGGCAGGAGCAGGAATTTTTGGACAGAAACAGGGATTAGGTATTGACATGGGCTGCCCAGGGAGGCGATGGAGTCACCATCCCTGGAGGTGTTTAAGGAAAGACTGGACATGGTACTTTGTGCCGTGGTCTGCTTGACGTGCTGGGGATGGGTGGAAGGCTGGATGCCAGTTGATATCCCCCAGGCATTTCCAATCACCCTATTTTTGGAGTCACGGGCTCTGCTCCTCTCTGCCTAAAAACAAAATCGAAAGATGAAAGGAAAAAGGCCTGTCTTTATTGCACATTTTTTTCTCCTGCTTCTTTCTGTGCACTGGGAATTTTGCTTTAAAAGCAGAACAACTTTTAATTAATCAGAGATTTGAGACTCGAACAGTGAGTTTCATCTGCTCCCCAGCAGGTGCTCCTGGGACCTCGTTTTCTCCAGGCTCCCTCTGTAGTCAGTGGAGACAAGAGAAGGCTCTGCAGGCTGGGTTCTCCCAGTCTAAAATTGGCAGGCAAAAGAAAGCTTACAAATCTCTTCCTGGCACTGTTCTCTTGCTCTGCCTTTTGGTTGGAACATTTGAGAGCAAGAGCAAGGAGCAACTGCATGGAAACAAGTGCCTTTTTGTGCAGATGGGTGCGAGGTGGGACTCTGTGACACACTGTGTGGATCCATAACAAATGCTGCTCATTATTTGGAGGACTAAAAAGGCAAGTTATACTTGGGACAATCTCTGTGCTAGACAGGAAAACTGCAGGAAAAGAAAGGAGCAGAGAGGGAAGGATGGAACATTTTGTCCAGACTGTGAAATTATCACCTTGGGTTTTGCCACGTTCCTGTCTCGGCAGGAGGAACTGAAATTCAGCATGGGACCAGCAAATGAAACAGCAGTTACTGAGTTCATCCTTGAGGGTTTCCCAGAGCTTGATCAAAGGCTGCAGCTGCTTCTTTCTCTGATCCTTCTGTTCATGTACCTGACAACAGTGACAGGGAATGCAATCATCATTTTCCTCGTGCATGTGGATCACCACTTGCAAACCCCCATGTTCTTTTTCATTAGCAACCTGGCCTTCCTGGAAATCTGCTTTACATCCTCCACAAGCATCAAATTGTTTGCCATCCTGAGTTCTGCTCAGAAAACCATCTCCCTGAGCAGCCCTGTAGTTCAAGACTCAACAATGCACTACATTTCACAACAACCGGTGAAAACTGAATTGGATATTGCCCCCACTGTGGGAGAAACTCTTCAGGCCGTACAGCAGGTGAAAACTGGCAAGGCAGCTGGGGTCGATGGAATCCCACCTGATGTCTGGAAGCATGGTGGCCAAGCACTCCATGCTGAGTTTCACGAGTTCGTGGTGCGTTGTTGGGAACGAGGCAAAATCCCATCAGACCTTCGTGATGCAGTCATCGTCACCTTGTACAAGAAGAAAGGAGATAAATCAGATTGTTCAAATTACCAAGGTGTTACTCTGCTCTCCACTGCTGGTAAAATCCTTGCAAGAATTCTTTTGAACAGATTAATACCCACTATAGCAGAAGAACTACCTGAAAGCCAATGTGGTTTCAGAGCCAACAGGGGTACCACAGACATGGTATTTGTTCTCAGACAACTGCAAGAGAAGTGTCGGGAACAGAACAAAGGACTCTATGTAACCTTTGCTGATCTCACCAAGGCTTTTGATACTGTGAGCAGAAAAGGTCTGTGGCAGATTTTGGAATGTTTAGGATGTCCCCCCAAGTTCCTTAAAATGATCACCTCGCTTCATGAGGACCAGTGCGACCAAGTCAGATATGGTGATGCACTTTCTGAGCCCTTTCCAATAGCCAGTGGTGTGAAGCAAGGCTGCGTTCTTGCACCAGCTCTATTCACAATCTTCTTCAGCATGGTGCTCCAAAGGGCCACGGCAGACCTCAATGAAGAAAACAGTATCTACATCCCATATCGTACTGATGGGAGCCTTTTCAACCTAAGGCGACTGAAGGCCCACACTGAGACCTTAAATCATCTTGTCCATGAGCTGCTTTACGCTGATGATGCCTCCCTCATCACCCACACAGAAGCAGCTCTGCAGTGTTTAACATCCTGCTTTGCAGAGGCTGCTGAGCTTTTTGGGCTGGAAGTCAGCTTGAAGAAGACAGAAGTTTTCTATCAGCCTGCATCTCAGGAAGTCTTCCATCATCCCCATATCACTACTGGCAAATCAGAGCTCAAATCAGTCCAGCAGTTTAATTACCTGGGAAGCATCATCTCCTCGGACAGTAAGATGGACAAAGAAATAGACAACAGGTTACCAAAGGCATACAGAGCTTTTGGTAAACTCCATAAAAGAGTTTGGAGAAACAAACACCTGAAGAAAAGTACAAAGTACAGAGCCATTGTACTGTCTACTCTTTTATAGGTATCTGAATCATGGGTCATTTACCACCACCACTTGCGTCTCTTAGAACGCTTCCGTCAGCGCTGCCTCCATACAATTCTAAACATCCACTGGACGGATTATGTGACCAACATGTCTGTCCTTGAACAGGCAGTAGTCACGAGCATTGAGGCCATGCTGCTGAGAACACAGCTGTGCTGGGCAGGGCACGTCTCCAGGATGCAGGACTGCTGCCTCCCTAAGATTGTGCTATATGGGGAACTTGCCACTGGTGCCGCAAGAGAGGAGCCCTGAAGAGGAGATAAAAGGACTGCCTGAAACAGTCCCTTAGCCTTGGCCATATTGATCATCACCATTGGTCTACCCTGGCTTCCAATCAGGAGGCCTGGAGACACCATCTATAACACTGCTGCTGCTTTTGAGAACACACGCAGGATCACTCTCGAGGAGAAAAGACAACGCAGAAAGAATCGCGTCTTGTCGATATCACCTGGGGAGTCTTTCTTCTGTGCTTTCTGCAACTGGACTTGTCTATCTCGCATTGGCCTTTTTAGCCATCAGCGCGCTTGTAACCAGCATGGGTAGAGCCCTTCTCAAATTTTTGTTCGCAAAGCCCAGCCTTGATGATGGTTTTCACAACTAAAGCTTGGTTGTTATCTCTACAACAGTGACGGTTTCCCTATAATTCATACATTCTCAGACAACAAGGCCCCTAGAAGATCAGAATTCTGCCATAATTCATTTTAGGAAAGCAGAGATGGTTTATAACTTATGACCTTGATGACTTTACAAATGGTCTACCTTATCTCTTTATGGGGGTGTAATTAAGTTTTGCAATCCGTTTCTTTTATTCTTTTATGAGGCTCTAGTAATTCATTTGTTTCTTTTACTGAGGTGAATTATAGCGGTGTTAACAACACTCAGTGGGGCTCCTTAATGCTTCAAGATACTCAAGGTTTGTTTAGGCACTTATTTTTGACAATCTCTGAGAGATTTGTGCAATCATGGCCTCCAAAGATCTGCTTTAATTAGGCCCTTGAGAGCCTTTGTCAATGAGGAGGCTCAGTGGGGCTCGTTAATGCTTCAAGGGCCTGCAGGTTTTTCAAAGTACTTTTCATTTTCCTTTCCACACTGAATCTCCAAGAGGTTTGTGCAATCCTCTGCAATTATCTGCTTTAACCAGTCCCTTGAGAGCCTGTGTCAGTAGTGACACTCACTGGGGCTCATTAGTTCTTTCAAGGAGTTCAGTTTTAAGGGGGACTTGGGTTTTGCTTTTGATACCGAGTCTTTGAGAGCTTTGTGCTATCGTGGCCTCCAATTATCTCCTCCAAGCAGGTCCATGAGAAGCCTGTTTTGGGAATGGCCCTCAGTTGCACCCACTAATGCTCTGAGATACTTGGAGTTTCTCTTTGACCCATGGGAAGGTTTGTGCAATCTGCTTTCAGTCCCTGAGGTTCAAAGGCTGTGGGGAACCAAAAGCCTGATGGTTATGAGATGTGGAAGCGTGAAGTGGAGACTAAAGAAGTCTATGAAACTTCCAAGATTTACACATTCACTACCTTCAAGTGATTACCCGAGCTGTGTGGACTTATGTTAAACTATAAACTTCATATTGTTGTATTCTGTACCCTTGAAATATACTCCCCGTCCTTTTGTCATTTTTATGAGGGGTCCCCTATGTTCAGTACCCTGTGTTAACCCCCTTTTTACCTGTTGCCACATTGGAATGTACCTTATTTATTATTATTTATATTTTTTTTATTTTTTACATGTTACATTTATTCCCTATTTATTAATACAGTTTTGTCCCTTCTATGGTCACTTCCATGTTTTGTTAGCACCACCCCCATTTTCCTTCTATGTCCCTGGATGGTTTGCTCCTCCCTTGCTACCCCCACTTTGCTCCCCCCACCTTCCCTCAGAACCCTCTAAAAGCCGGTGCTACCCTGTAATAAAGGACCATTTGGCTTTACCCCAGCTCCGTGGTGGGGCCCATTCTGCCCCCAGGCTGTGACAGATGGTGCCCAATGCGCAGAGGAGCCAGAGGTCACTCATATGGAGGGAACTCGCCCGCCTCACACGGGTTTCTCACTGTTCACTGGGGGTTGTTCAGCACCGGCAGCTCCCTCGGTTCACCCTTTGTCATAGGCTTGATTGAATCATTATTTTCAGCGTATACGCTCACCCCAAACGATCTGCCAACAATAGCTAAGGCAATTTTAAACACTATGCAATTTGCTTTGTTTGAAAATGAGTGGTGAGATTTAGTAAAAAGGTGTGCACAAAATGCTTTGGCAATGTGATGGTTTTGGTCTAGGCCTTCCTGGTAACCAGCTTTTAACCAAGGAAGTATTCCCAGTATTCCATACGATTTTTACATAAACCAGGGTATAAATAAGTTGGAGATCAGAGACCCCACTCTCTTCTCTTCCAGCAAGGTTCAGGGCAGGGGGTCCTTGCGTTGGTCTCGCTTATCTAAGGCTGAGACTGCATCGTCCGCTGGCCTACCACATGGAGGTTTGGAGAGTGCTGGCCCTGTCTGCCAATCCTGCTTTTTGATTTGTTTTGCTAGTTATTAATATAGTTCTTGAGTTTGATTGTGTATATCTGTTTGGTGTCCCTTTTTGTCCCTTTTTATCCCTTTTTCCCCTTTCTCTTTCTCTTGGTGAGGGAGTGTTTGGATTCCCTGCGCTATGTACATAGCATCTTAACTGTATGTAACTGTAAAATATGTAAATAAATATATTTTTATATAAGTAGCTTGATTTTGGCTTCTTTAATTTTTTTTTTAATATTTTTTTTTCCTTTGCCCTAAGGGAAGGGGGGGAAGGGGGGGAAGGGGGGTTGCTACTGTGAGTTTCGGGCATTTGGCAGGGAACCAGGTCAGAACCATCACAGATTTTTGGTGGCCCTGTACAGGGAGATTGTTTTGGTTATCCTGGTTTGTTTTGGAACAGGTACCAGGAAAACTACCAAGAGAGGTTCGTTTATATAAACATACCTTTTGTTTAAGAACAGAGAGAAAGAATAATATAACAATGGCTATTCTAACTACTTGTTTCATTGTATTAGCTGTATTTGTGCCTGTCTTGGGCTATCCTGTAGGGAAACGCCCAACTGGAGATGAATGGGAAGAGTATGTCCCTTTCTTTGATTGGGATGAATGAAAGGAGTATTTCACTTTCCTTAATTAGAATGAATGGGAGGAGTATTTCACTTTCCTTGATTTTGACATCAAAGGCCTACTAAAGGAGATCCCCATCATTACAATTGGCTCCAATTTTTACTTAAATTGTTCAGTAACAATCCTAGTACTGGTGAAGGTAGTGGAAGTGTTATTTAAAATTGGAAGAATGGTGGTGTGTTGCTTTCCATGTTGTAGAAAAGGCCAGACCTCGAGAAGATTTGCTAGAACTTTGGGAAGGGTCTTGGAAAGGCCAGTTTCTGGATGGCAAGGAGCATGGGTAAATTTTGGCAAACTGGTAGGGCATGTGACACCTCCCATTGCTTTGGACTTCACGCCAGGACAAGTGTCCGACCCTGACGAGATGGCACGTTGTTTAGCAGAAGGGTGTCTTTCATACGATGACCCAAATACGCAGTTCCTTGCTTTATGCTGGGGTCTGGCGATGGCTTATAGAGCTGCCATAGACTACTCTCGAAAGCCTAAGGCTGAGGCAGGAAGTCAGACTATGTCACCTGAAACAAATGATACCCCTACTGAGTCCGCAGACATGGGGATCCAGACTCAACTTGAAGCCAGTGGCATCTCTATTAAGTCGACTGAGTGTGGGACTCAGACTCAACTTGAAGTCAGCACAGCTTCTGCTAAATCTGTTGAAACTGGAGTCCAAACCATAGATCTCGTGGACACTGGAATTCAAACTATGACATCTAATGTTAAGGTTACAAAGGAGATGGAGACCCAAACTACCAACCTGAGAATCACTATTGCCCCCCTAACTAAGAAGATATGGGTAAGGGATAATGCAGAAGCTACAGGTCTAGTTCCATGATTAAGGCGTATGGAAGGAGAAGAAGGAGAAGAAGAAGAAGGAGAAGAAGGAGAAGAAGAAGAAGAAGAAGAAGAAGAAGAAGGAGAAGAAGGAGAAGAAGAAGGAGAAGAAGAAGGAGAAGGAGAAGAAGAAGAAGTACTCTACGTTGGTGAGGCCGCACCTTGAGTATTGTGTTCAGCTCTGGGCCCCTCAGTTCAGGAAGGATATTGAGGTGCTAGAGAGGGTCCAGAGAAGAGCAACCAGGCTGGTGAAGGGACTTGAGCACAAGTGCTATGAGGAGAGGCTGAGGGAGCTGGGGTTGTTTAGTCTAGAGAAGAGAAGGCTTAGAGGTGACCTCATCACTCTCTTCAACTACCTGAAGGGAAGTTATAGCCAGGTGGGGGTTGGTCTCTTCTCCCAGGCAACCAACAACAGGACAAGGGGACATGGGCTCAAGCTCTGCCAGGGGAAGTTTAGGTTAGATGTTAGGAAGAAATTCTTTACAGAGAGGGTGATCAGGCATTGGAATGGCCTGCCCAGAGAGGTGGTGGATTCACCATCCCTGAAGGTTTTTAAAAAGAGATTGGACATGGCCCTTAGTGCCATGATATAGTAATTAGAGTTGGATCAGGGGTTGGACTTGATGATCTTGGAGGTCTTTTCCAACCCAATCTATTCTATGATTCTATGAAGGAGAAGGAGAAGGAGAAGAAGGAGAAGGAGAAGGAGAAGGAGAAGGAGAAGGAGAACCAGCAGCACCAGCAGCAGCAAAGGGACTTGCTCCTTATGCATCCACTTACTCCAGTGTAGGCTCTTCCACGAGCAACATGGGGGTCTTTATGGCTGTTATTTTTGTTTTCTCCATACTTCCTCTCATACTTGGAGCCTCTAATTTTGGATTTACAATTGCTTAGAGGGAGGAGTTTGGTCTTTCTCCTAACTCATCTTCCTTAGCCAAACGCTTGTGTTTCATTAAACTGAGAGGTGCAAATTCATGCTTTGTTTACAGCCCAGAGATCTTGCAGGCTCTTCTGATTTGTCTCTGCCCTCTCAAAGAACTCATGTGGACACCTTCCCTGCCTGCACAAGAGGATTTCACAGAACTGGGAGTGGGGTATTTCATGGAGAAGGACTTGGAGGTGTTTTTAGGTCTGTCCAAGTAAATGTTTCCTTCAGGAAAGCTAAAGCCAGGACAGTGGGGGGAACAGCAGAAATGTAGCTCCTCCAGGAATGGCAGCACTGTGGGGATGTAGGGCACTGGTTCTTTGGTTGCCAACATCCATAGTCGAATGGAGGGGATATGCCACGACATCACAGATGGGCACATGGCACATGGCTTTGTGGCATGTGAGCCGTTGGTTCCTTGGTTTCCAGGCACAATTGTGGAATGGAGAGGATAGGCTGTGAAATCAGAATGGGGCCCATGGCACATGGGTTGGGTTGTACTCTAGGGTGTGATGCGTTGGTTCTGTGGTTTCCAGGAGCCAATCCAGAATGGAGAGGATAGGCTGTGACATCACAAAGAGGTCCATGGAAGGCATGTTGGACTGCATTCTTGAGGTATGAAGCATAAGTTCTTTGGTGTCCAGGGGCCATTCTGGAATAGAGATGATTGGCCGTAAAATCACAAGGTCAATGGCAAAAAGGAAAGGCTGCAATGTGAGGGTGTGGCGCATTGGTTCTTTGGATTTCAGGCAACATTCTAGAATGGAGAGGGTAGGCTATGACGTCACAAAGGGAACCATGAAACACTTTTGTGGCTGCAGTGAGGGGGTGTGCACTGCAGTTCCACCCAGGAAAGAAAGCCCTGAGCCTCTGTCTCTCAAGTGCAGTTGCTGCGCCACTCTCAGCACTACACAAAGAAAAAGAGCTTCCTGTGTGGGCACCTTTGGTCTGGCAGGTATCTTCATCCGTATTGAACACTAGACCTAAACTTAAAAAAAATCCTAAACCCAAACCTAACGCTAAACCTTAACCTGTAACCATAACCCTATCCTTACCCTAATCCAAATCTTCCCTAAATCCTCTCCTAATCTAACCCTAATGCTAAACTTATCCTAAATTCTAGACCCTAACATTAACCCTAACCTTGACTCAACATCTGTCTAGTGCAGTTGGTGCATGACTCTTGGCACTACACAAAGAGCAGGAGTTTTCTGTGTGGGCACCTTTGATCTGGAAGGTGTCTTCATCCATACTGAATTTTGGCTGTCTGTCTCAGTTCAATGAGACAGAAGGGTTTTGCTAAGGAGTATGAGTTATGAGGAAAAACCAGAAGTCCTCCATCTAAGCAATCGTAAATCTGAAATAAATAGGCTCCGATTGAGAAAGTGTGGAGAAAGGAAGAAAATAACAACCCTTTAGTAAAGTATATATGTGTATTGGCACAACAACGAAAGAACACAAAGAAAACAACCAAACAATAATCCTATGCCCCAAAGTCCCCTTCAAACAAAAAAGGAAACAGCTCAGTTTGTCCTTTTTTGGTGTAATTGGAACCACAGCCAGCAGGGGGCGCTGTTGGATCACTGGAGGAGCAGAGCCTGCAGTGTTCTCTGGTGTCCAGCAGGGGGCGCTGTTGGATATGGCGGTTGCCATGGGGGGTCCCCGGGGGTGCAGGAGAAGCCGAGAATGGAGATTTCCCCACACACACTAAGAAGGGGAAAGAGGAGAGAAGGGGTTCTTCCCAAGAAAACTCACGCTGTCTGTGGCTGGCTAAGTGACTTCACCTTTTTCTTCAGTGTGTTTAAAAAGAAAAAAAAAACAACTGCCAAAAACATGGGAGCAGAATAGGGAAAAAAGGGTGACCTCCTTCCCAGATAGTTCCTCTCTGATGAAACCTGAGTAGGTCTGGGCTGGGGGTAGAAAACAGGGCTCAGGCAAGCTGCCAAGCTGAGAAGAAAGCAACCTTGGAGTTTTTCCAACCCCCACCTTGTCTCAGTTCAGGCAACAATGAAGTGTCTTGTTTCCCAGTGTTATAAGTAAAATGAAACTGAGTTGAAATATAGTAATAAAAATTTATTGAAGATTTATAGAAAATGCAAATAAGCAAAACACCATGCTGGGCGGCCGGGGAGTCTCCTGCTCCACTCACAGCACGCAAGTGCAGTAAGCAAAAACAGTAACTTTTATTCCCTTATCGGTTCCCCTCCCATATGTAATGAGTAGTAGTGGTTTAATTTACTCATCAAATTAGTAATAGTGGCTTACTCATTAAACTGTAGTGCATGTTATATTCTTATATATATATGTCATTATAATCACTGTTCTGTTACGGGTAAGAAACTGTAAGTTGTAGAATGGTTCATTAATCTATCAGCATTGTAAGCTGAAAAAGCATGAAGTTTGCAGTTCTAAAGCTAGAAAGACAAACCATTGTGCCTTGTTAAGTAAATATTTTTGTATCTTATTTTTCTAAAAAGCTTATTGCCACAACACGCATAAAGTAACGAAAGAAAGGAGAAGGATTGAAGAGTCAGGAACTGAAACGATACAGAATATCCAAGATGGACATCTAGAGATGCCTGCACACTAGGCCTCAAGGTCTAGGGACTGATTGGAACTATGGGAGGAGAAAGCACCTGGCAACCGAAGCGAGAATGCAGAGAGGCCAACCAGAATCAGACCTGCAAAGCTCAGATCCAATAGAAAAACAACAAGTGACAATGGGAGGGAAACCGATAAGGGAATAAAAGTTACTGGTTTTGTTCACTGCGCTTGCGTGCCGTGAGTGGAGCAGGAGACTCCCCGGCCGCCCAGCATGCTGTTTTGCTTATTTACATTTTCTATAAATCTTCAATAACTTTTTATTACTATATTTCAATATTTTTATATATATAGATAGATATATAGATATTTCAATATTTATATATATATATAGATGCAGTTGGTGCACCATTTTCAGCACTACACAAGGAGCAAGAGCTTTCTGTGCATGCACCTTTGGACTGGGAGGTATCTTAGACAGTACTGAACCCTAGAACTAATATTGAAAAAAAAATCTAAACCTAAACCTAAACCCCAACTCATAACTGTAACCATATCCCTTATTCTAACCCAAAAGTTATCTAAACAATAACACTAACCCTAATCTAATCCTAACCCTAACCCTAATCCTAAACCTAATCCTAACCCTAATCCTAACCCTAACCTTTAATCATAGCCCCGAACACTAACCCTAACCCTGACTCACCATCTACCCAGTGCAGTTGGGGCGCCTCCCTTGGCACCACATAAAGAGGAAGAGCTTTCTGTGAGAGCCCCTTTGGTCAGGGAGTTTTCTTCGTCCTTACGGAATTTTGGTTGTCAGACGGCAGTTTCAGCCCAGCGTCCCTACAAGCGAAGGACTGGCATTGCACCCGGGAAAGAAAGCCCTGAGCCTCTGTCTCTCAAGTGCAGTTGTTACGTCATACTCGGCACTACTCAAAGAGGAAGAGCTTTCTGTGTCTGCACCTTTGGACTGGGAGGTGTCTTGAGATAGCACTGAACCCTAGACCTAACCTTAAAAAAAACCCTCAACCTGATCCTAATACTAAACCTTAACCATAACCCTAGCCCTTACTCTAACCAAAATGTTACCAAAAACCGAATCCTAACCTAACCCTAAAACCTAAGCCTAAACATAAGCTTAAGCCTATCCCTAAACCCTAAATCCCTAACCCTAACCCTAACCCTTAATCCTAACCCAAACCCAAACCCTAAACCCTAACCCTATCCCCTAACCCTAACCGTAAAACCTAAGCCTAAACCTAAGCCTTACCCTAACCCTAAACCCTAACCCTAACCCTAGTGAAAGGGACGTTGGTGACATCATTAGGCATGAGTGTCATCACAGAGGATTGGTGAAAACAAAGACACAGCTGTGATGTCACAGGAACATCGGTGAAGTCACAGGGGACCGGGGTAACATCGCAGAGACACCAGTGACATCATCTAGGACACTGGTGACATCACAGGGGACAGTGGTGCCATCACAGGATGTCGATGACATCACTGGGGATCAGAGACATCACAGGGGGGTGTTGAAAACAAAGGTCAACCCTGATGTCACAGGGACATTGGTGACTTTACAGGGACAGGGATGGCATTACAGAGACACCATGACTTGATCGGGGACATTGCTGACATCACAGGGGACAGTGGTGACATCACAGGGGACCAGTGACATCACAGGGGACTGCTGACAACAAAGGGAAAACAGTGATATCACAGGGACATGGGTGACATCAAAGGGGACATCGGTGACTTCACAAGCACAAGGATGACATGACAGAGACACCAGTGACATCATCGGAGACATTGTTGACATCACAGGGGACATGAGTGATATCATTGGGGACCAGTGACATCACAGTGGACTAATGAGAACAAAGGCTAAGCCCTGTTGTCACAGGGACATTGGTGACATCAGAGCTGACATCAGTGACTTCGCAAGGGCAGAGGTGACATCATAGAGACATCAATGACATCATCTGGGACATTGTTGACATCACAGGGGATAGTGGTGAAATCACAGGGACAGCGGTGACATCACTGGGGACCAGTGACATCACAGGGGACTGTTGATAACAAAGGGACAGCCGTGATGTCACAGGGACATCACTGCCATTGGTGACATGATGGGGACATGTTGCCATGGCTCAGCACAGTGGGGACATCACAGAGACAGCAGGACATCATTGGGGACATTGTTGACATCACAGGGGAAAGTGATGACTTCAAAAGGCCAGGGGTGACATCACAGAGACACCAGTGACATCATCAGAGACATGAGTGACATTACAAGGACAGTGGTGCCATCACAGATACATCGGTGACATCATTGGGGACCAGTGACATCACAGGGGACTGGTGACCACAAATGACAGTCGTGATGTCACAGAGAGATTGCTGACATCACAGGGGACAGTGGTGACTTCATAACTACAGTGGTGACATCACAGAGACACCAGTGACATTGTTTGGGACCAGTGACATCACATCGGTCTGTTGACAGTAAAGAGACAACCCTGATGTCACAGGGACATCGGTGTCTTCAAAAGGACAGGGTTGACATTATAGAGACACCAGTGAAATCCTCGGGGACATTGCTGACATCACAAGGGACAGCGGTGACATCACAGGGACAGAGGTTACATCACTTGGGGAACAATGACGTCATAGGGGACTGATAACAACAAAGGGACAGCAGTGATTTCACAGGCACATCGGTGACATCACAGGGACCTGATGTCACCGTTGGGGACAGTGGTGACATCACAGAGACAGCAGTGACATCATTGGGGACATTGTTGACATTACACGGGACAGTGATGGCACCACACAGTCACCAGTGACAGCAGTGGGGACATCTGTGACATGATAGGGGACATCAGTGACATCACAAGGTCGGGAGTGACATCACAGAGACACCAGTGACATTATCAGTGACACTGGTGGCATCCCAGGGGATAGTGGTGACATCACAGGTACATCGGTGACATCACTGGGGACTAATGACCTCACAGGGGACTGTTGACAATAAAGGGATAGCTGTAATGTCATAGAGCTATTGGTGACATCACAAGGGACCGTGGTGACATCACAGAGACAGCAGGGACATCATTGGGGATCAGGGACATCAGAGTGAAAACAGAGGGACAGCAGTGATGTCACAGGGATATTGGTGACATCATAGGGGTCTGGCAACATCACAGGGACATCGGTCACATCACAGGGACATGGTGGCACTGCTGGGGACAGTGGTCATATCACTGGGAAAGCAATTAAATCATTGGAGGCCAGTGATGTCACAGGGGACTGCTTACAGCAATGGGAAAGCCGTGATGTCACAGTGACATCACAGGGGGTGGAGGTGACAACACAGTGACATCAGTGACATCATTGGGGACATTGGTGACATCACAGGGGACAGCAGGGAAATCATTGGGGACCAGTGACATCACAGGATTCTGATGACATCACAGGGACATCAGTGACAACACTGGGGACCAGTGGCGCCACAGGGGACTGGTGACAACAAAAGGACAGCCGTGATATAATGTGGACATCGGTGACATCGTTGGGGACATCGGTGACTTCACAATAACAAGTGTGACATCACAGAGAAAACTTTGACATCATCGGTGACACTGGTGACATCACAGTGACCTCCATGACATCACTGGGGCTAGTGACATCACAGGGGAATGGTGACACCAAAGGGATAGCCATGATATCACAGTGACATCAGTGACATCATTGGGGACATTGGTGACATCACAGGGGACAGTGGTGTCATCACAGGGACAGCAGTGACATCATTGGGGACCAGTGACATCACAGGGGTCTGGTGACATCACAGGGACATTGGTGACATCATGGGGACATGGTACCACGGCTGGGAACAGTCGTGACATCACAGGGAGAGTAGTGACATCACAGGGGAAATTGACAACTTCACAATGACATCAGTGACATAACAGAGAGACCAGTAGCATCACTGGGGTCATTGGTGACATCATAGGAGTCTGATGACATCACAGGCACATCAGTGACATCATGGGGAAATGGTGCCACCACTGGGGACAGTTTTGACATCACAGGGAGAGCAGTGACATCACAGGGACATCGGTGACATCACAGAGAGACAAGTGACATCACCAGGGACATTGGTGACATCACAGGGGACAGTGGTGACATCACTGGGGACCAGTGACATCTCAGGGGAATTGTGACAACAAAGGGATAGCCATGATATAACGTGGACATCAGTGACATCACTGGGGACATTGGTGACTTCACAAGGACAAGGGTGACATCACAGAGACACCAGTGACATCATCTAGGACACTGGTGACATCACAGTGACATCAGTGACATCATTGAGGACCAATGGCATTGCAGGGGACTGGTGACAACAAAGGGACAGCAGTGATGTCACAGGGACATCAGTGACATGACAGAGGTCTGGTGAAAACACAGAGACGCCAGTGACATCACAGGAACATGGTGACACTGCTGGGGACAGTGGTGACATCACAGGGACAGCAGTGACATCATTGGGGTCAGTGACATCAGAGGGGACTGGTGACAACCAAGGGACAGTTGTGATGTCACAGGGACATCGGTGATATCAGGGTGGACAGCGGTGGCTTCACATGGACAGGGGTGACATCACTGAGGACACAGGGACCACCCCTGGGACACCTGTTGCAAATTCTTTTGCATCCCCCTTTGTATAGTCCAGAGCACACGTCCGTGTTGTGCTATGGTCTTAATCCTCCCCCACACCCAGAGACTGGTGATTGTCAGAAGGAAAGCTGCAGCATCAACACTAGGACAGGGGGGACCAGGAAGTTAAACAGTTGGGCTGCAGTGGGTGATTGGATATTGGTTATTCCCAGAAATGTGCTCCACCAGTGATGTTCTCCAGTCTTTGCCCCTTCTGTAAGGATGTTTTTAATCTCTGTGGTGTCGTGTTTCACTTGCCACAGCGTGTGAGGTGAAGCAGCATTTCCCTGTTCCAGCATTTGTTCAACATCAGGATGACAAAACATTTTCTGGAGGATATTAATGTCCATGTTTGTAGTTTAGGCACTTCATGATATAACACATCTTTATCCGAGATCAATGGCGTGGTGGTCACAGGAGCAGGGTAACTACAGTCACATCGTGTGTGTTTAGCCAACAAAATCATCGAGTCTGCAGGGAGAGATTGTGTTTCAGCTCTAGTCATTAATGATGATCTTAGTGGTACGTCCAGTTTTCCCGAATCAGAGGTTACAGTGCTGAGGTTGTTAATTAATATTTCCTGATCTATTGAATTTAATACACCCAGTCCTGATCCAAACCATCCTGTTAGATCTCTTCATATTCTCTCATGGTGGGATGTATTTCTTAACCAAGCACTCCATCCTTTAAGGCTTTGGAGAATGAAGGGCTGACAATCCTCTCTTATAGAGGATGTGTCTGTTTGGATTTTTACCTGGACCTTTTTTAGTGAATGTGTAGGGTCCAGGAGTAACTCCTGCTCGTTAGATTGTCTAATTACAGAAGGTCCAACAAGGGACAGATTGGGACTGTTTTCTGTACATTCTGAGGGTGTGTATGAGGAAGGAGTCAGTTTAGCAGGAGTCTGTGCTGTTGGAGTAGATACTGTTGTGGTGATATCTATCACAAATGTCTTTGGCAGTGCCTTGTGTCCTTCCAAAGTAGCCCAAAGACACACTGTGGAAACTGGTTTGTCCAGCGTAAAGTTGTGCCAGGGTTGATCAGACACACAGACAGACTGACCAACCAGTTTTCCCCTGTTCTTTCTATGGAGTCTTTCACAGTGATTTGAGTGTGGCAGATGCTGCATTTTCCCAGCCAGGGCTGGGCTCTCCGGTTTGGATTCCCTGGGGATGCAAAGGATGCTCTGTAGGACCAGGCCTGGCCCCAGTTGGGATCCCATGGAACAGGAACCGCTGGGATTTGCCTCCCCTTGTACCAAGAATGTGCAAAGCAAATGAAAGCAGAGTATGACCTGTCAGTGGGACCCCTCTGGGCACAGGTATCCCCAGCCCTGGGGAGGCCATGCCAGCACCCTCAGACACCTCCAGCCCTGGGAACCCAGAGCAGAGCCAGGGGTGGTCTCGGAGCACAGCAAAGGGTGGTCAGGGCAGAGGGTGCTCTGGGAGCTCCAGAAGGGTGCAATGGCAGCAGGGGAATGGCTGCACTGTGCTCGTCACTGGGCACTGGCAGTTCCACATGGAACACAGGCACAGCTCTGGCAGCTGGGAGGTCAAACAAGTTTGTGATGTCAGGGCCACTCCACACTGAGGGATGGGGATCATCAAATGATTGAAGCCTTGAATGGTTTGGCTTGGAAGGGATACTAAAGATCATCTCATTCCAACCTGAGCAACTTTCTACCTTTCCACTGGCCCTTCAATGTTTCCAGGGATGGAGCCTCTCAGCCACAACCTGTGCCGGTGCCTCTCCACCCTCAGTGCAAAAAACCATCTTCTTTAGACTAAACCTAAATCATCCTCATTCAGTTCCAGTCATCCCCCCATGTCCTCTCCCCACAGGCCCTGCTGAACACTCTGTCCCAGCTTTCCTCTGGGCCCCTTCAGCTCCTGCCCGGCCGCACTGAGGCCTCCCCGGGGCCTTCTCTTCTCCCGCCTCAGCAACCCCAACTCTGGCAGCCTTTCCTCAGGGCACAGGGGCTCCAGCCCTCGCAGCACCTCGCAGGCCTCCTCTGCACTCTCTCAGCAGCTCCATGTGCTGCCTGTGCTGAGCACTCAGTGCTGGAGGCCGTGGTGAGCCCTGCAGGGGCTGCAGCTTCCTGGGGAACAGTGGGGAATGGGGGTTACCCTGCAGACGAAGCAAACTCACTTTTGTGCTTAGAGAAAGGCAGGAAGATGCTGCTGGTTCTTGGTGGAGTGTGCAGGGACGTGTCAGGAGCAGGTCCTGTGTGTCCCTGTCCCAGCACACAGCCCAGAGCAGCTCCATGGGGCGCCTGGGCCGGGCCGCGGGTCCATCCCCAGCTCAGCTCACAGATCCCTGTGTTCCAACAAGCACAGGCTCCAAAGCAAACCCTGCCCATGGGGACACGGCATCCATGCCATGCTGGCTCCCTCCAGCTGAGCCTGGGCCTGCAGCAGCCTGGCTTGCTCACCCAGCAAAGATTTCCCCAAAGGATTGGTGGAGCCTGAGCACAGCAGACCTTGCAAAAGCCAGAGGCCCCGTCCTGATGCCTCTGGGACTCTGAAGCCCTGCTGAAAGGAGAGGCACAAGGCATACAAATCTTCACGAGGTTTATTGTCAGGAGAGAAATTCCTTTATAGGAAAGATGAGTTTCAAAACAGCACTGCTCTGCTCTCAAAATTAAATGTACATAGATATCTACACACACACATACATATTGATAGAATAATGACCATTTTGCTGTGTGATTTGAAAACCAAACAAGATAGTACCAATACTCAAACAATTCTGCCCTACCAGGGCAAGGGGATCTGACAATTCCTGCCACCTGCTGTCCCAGGGGAGCCCACCTGGGCACCATGGCAGGAGCGGGACAGGCATTGCTGGCCCTGCCTCTCCTCTGCTGCCCACCTCTTCTTGCCCCACCACTTGGCAGCAGAGGCTGAGACAAGAGAAACTCCCAGGGTGGCACCACTGTAGGTTTTTCCTCTTGCAAAGCAGCTTGCCAGGCTCTGGGGCTGTGCAGGGTTGGGTCATCCTGGTTGTTCCATGGAAAGGCCGAGTGTCCCATCTGCCCAAAGACCTGTCTGGCCACACAGTCATCTCCCCTCATCCCAGACCTTCCAGCTGGGAGGAACGAGGCAACAGCCATGGGTGAAAGCCCTTGGCTTCACAGCAGAGGTTCTGATCAAGGTCCTTTTTGGCGCTCTTATGATTTTTTTTAAAATCCAATCCACATCCCCCTGGAGGTGTTGAGATAGAAGGACAAACCCTGATGCTTTACCATAACCTGGCAATAACAATGCCTTGTAGCTCCTGTACACATCCCTCTGCCCCACTCGAGGGCTGCAGCCCTCTGCCAGGATCCCTTCTTGTGGGCAATCTGCTTTTCCAAGTCTTCAAGTGTGGCCTCACCTGAGCAAGTGAAGGTGCTGAGGAAACAGCGTGAGCCGGACGGGGTGGGGGGCAAAGAGATTTTGGCTCTTGAAGAAGCCTAAAATTCTGCCCAGCCCTGTTAACTGTCCCTCCCTTCCCCGGGTGGGCTCTGTCCCCAGTGCCCTGCACCCAAGCCAGCCCAGGCTTCCCCAGAAAGGATCTTTTTCTCAGTCAGGCTCTGCAGGATGGCCACAGTGTTCGTCTGGAACTGCCCCAGCGCCTGCACTCGCACGGGCTGTGGATCTCTGCATGCCCTTTGCCTTCCTCTGGGATGGGGGGCTTTGGCTGCGCTCAGAGCCACAGCCCCACAGTGCCCCCACGGCTCTGCCTTGTTCTGTGCAACTACCTTGTCCCTACAGCCCCCCACCAGCACTGGATCTGAGCCTCAGGGCTCTCCCCACTCTTTTACCCATTTTTTTCAGCCTCTCTCTTTTTGCCAGGCTACATCCATAGAATCCACAAACCTCCTAAGAGGCTCTCCTCATAAAGGCCATGTCCTCATAAACCCCATCCACCTCACAATGGGGCAGCCTCAGAAGGTCTCTGTGCTCATAGAACCCATCCACCTCATAATGGGGCAGCCTCATAAAGGCACTGTCCTCATAACCCTCACACCCCTCAGAATGGTGCAGGCTTCACACCTTCTTCATCACTGTGGAGTTCCCTGTACCCACTGCCCCATCCACGGCACCCCAAGAAACACTAAACCAAAGATCACCACCCTTGATCATGCAGACAAGACTGACTGTAAAACTGCAGAATATCAAGCCCCTCTGGGAATGGCTTGGGGGTGCTCTGATGGAAAGGTTTATTCCCATTTGTCACTAGAGCAGCATGCTAGACTTAGGGGTGGACCTGGAATTCCCTCCCTTTGCCCCAGACGTGTCTTTACTTTCACTCCAGTTTCTAAAGAACGTCCCCATCGCAGTGTTATTCCCTCTTCCAAAGCAACACAAAGACCAGAATGGGCAATTAAAGGGATTGATTTTCCACATTATTATACCACTGGACAAAAAGCATCCCTCTTTCTTGAGAATTTCTTTACCTCCTTTGTCACCTTAAACAGACACCAGTTTCTGTTAGAAGATATTCCCTGACAATGAAGTGTTTTAAGCAATTGGACACAGCCTGCATTTGAAGAATTAAACACTCCAGTCCAGCAAAGTGCTAAGATGACATTGCAAACCAGATGAGCCTTCGCTCTGTTGCTGTTCAAAGCACAAGGTGTGTGTGGAATGTTCAGTCGATCAGAACTGAACGCTGGGTCACAATTGACCCAAATCTCGCCGTGCGCTTTGAGCCGCTGCAACTACAACTCCCGGCGTGCCCCGCGCGGAAAAGGGGGCGGGGCGGGCAGAGACGGGCACCACGCGCTGATTGGCTGAGCGGGGCGGGGTCTCTGCCGGCGGTGCGCGCGCACAGCCCCGCGGTGGCTGCCGGGAAAGCGATGGCGGCGACAGCGGAATCTTCGACTCTGTGAGAGCCGGCGGGGCCTGCGGTGAGTCTGGGGATGCGCTCGGGGGCTGCGGGGAGCGCGGCTGTGGGCGGGAAGGCTGGAGGGCTCGGCAGAGTGGAGAGGAGGGGTTCGGAGGTTCCCGAGGGGTTTTTGAGGTCCGTGAGGGGCTCTCGGGAAGTCGCGGAGGGGATTTGGTGTCTTGAGGGCGCTCAGAAGGGAGGGTGAAGCTGCCTGAAGGGGTTTAGGGGGTCCCTGAGGGAGTTTTAGTCTCTAAGGGGGCTGGGGTGTCCGAGGTTATTTGGAGGGTCTCTGAGGGTGGTTGTGGGTCCTGGGGGGCTCTACGGGGATCTTTGAGGCAGTTTTGGGGGTCTTTGAGGGGATTTCGGCGGTCCCTGAAAGGGCTGGGGGCCTTGGAACCCTCCCGCGGGGGGCTGTTTAAACGCCACGGCTGCACTGCGCAGGCGCCGGCGGAGTTCCCATGAACGAACTACAACTCCCACGAGGCCTCGCGTTGCGGTGCCATTGCCGCTCGTGCAGCGCCCCCTTCCGGCTGGGCGGACCAACCACAGGGAAAGGCGATCCTAAGTGGTCCCCCTGAACTCCAGAGACCCCTAAAACTCAGCACACAGAGACCCCACAGGGAGAGGGGCTTGGGTGTACTCTGGGGCAAAGATGTAACACATGCGGGTAAGGGGATCCCAGTGCCCCCAGTATAGCCCAGTGAGCACCCAGTGACCCTCAGTATGGCCCAGTAACCTCCCAGTGTCCCCCCATGTGTCCTGGTAATCCCCCACTAACTGTCCAGTACTCAGTATGTCCCAGTTCCCTCCCAGCATCCCTCAGTCCATCCCAGTGCCCCCTGGTTCCCCCCAGTGTGTCCCAGTATCCCCCAGTAATCACCCAGTGCCCCCCAAAGCTCCCCAAGTGTCCCCAATGTGCCCTCAGATGCCCTTGACCTTTCTGTGAGTATGGAGTGAGGGGGGGAACGTTTTTGGGGTCAGAGGGTCCAGGGGGGGTTCGTGGGGGGAGATGGAGGGTTGGGGACATCAGGGATGGAGGTTTGGGGTCAGTGGAATGAGGGGTGTCAATCGGGGAACTGGGGATACCAAGAGGGTCTTGGGGACACCAGAGGGGTGTCAGGACTCACCTGCTCACCACCCAGGGCCCAATGACCCCCACCACAAATGTCCCCTAACCCCCATTTTCCCTTTAATCACCTCCCTCCACAAATCCCTTTCACCCCCTAATGCCTCAAGACCCCTTTTAACTCCCCCAAATGCACCCAAAGCCCTCCCAAACTTCCCAGATCCCCATCCAATCCCCCCCAAGAGGGATCACCCGGCACCCTGGGAGAGGAACGCAATGGGCTGTACTGGGGGCACTGGGGGGGCTCAGCTGTCCCAGGACAACATGGCCCAGCTCCAGGAGAGATCTGGGGAGCAGTGAGGAGGTCCTGGTCTGTACTGGTCTGTCCTGGTCTGTACCCCCAATCCCCAAAGCCCCTTCCCAGCTCCCTCAGGACCCTCCTGGACCCCAAAGACCCCCCCAGCCCTGCCTTGGTCCTGCTGCCCCTGCAGCATCTCCAGCTCCTGCAGAACCAGCATTTCATGAGCAAATCTGCAGCTGACACCAAGCTGGGGGGGAGTGTTGATCTGCTGGAAGGCAGGAGGGCTGTGCAGAGGGACCTGGACAAGCTGGATCCATGGTCTGATTCCAAGGGGATGAGGTTCAACCAGGCCCAGGGCCGGGTCCTGCCCTTTGGCCACAACAACCCCAGGCAGCCCCCTGGGCTGGGGACAGAGTGGCTGGAGAGCAGCCAGGCAGGAAGGGAGCTGGGAGTGTGGAGTGACAGGAAGCTGAACATGAGCCAGAGTGTACCCAGGGGGCCAAGAGGGCCAAGGGATCCTGGCCTGGCTCAGGAAGAGTGTGGCAGCAGGAGCAGGGCAGGGATTCTTGGCCTGCACTCAGCACTGGTGAGGCCATCCTGGAGTGCTGTGTCCAGCTCTGGGCCCCTCAGGTCAGGAAGGACATGGAGGGGCTGGAGCAGGGGCAGAGAAGAGCAAGGAGGCTGGGGAAGGGACTGGAGCACAAGTGGTGTAAGGAGAGGCTGAGGGAGCTGGGGTTGTTGAGCCTGGAGAAGAGGAGGCTCAGGGGTGGCCTCAGCACTGTCCCCTCCCTCCAGGACACTCCCCCAGAAATCCTCGGGGGAGCCTTTTGTGTCTATTGCTGGTTGCTGCTTCATCCTGGGGACCTGAGGGCCCCTCTGCAATCCCATCCCTGGGGCACAATCTGCTCTCCAGAGCTCGACTGACTCCCTGCAGACTTTGCAGGGCAATCTGTGCTCGCAGCTGCATCCTGAGCCCGAGGTCAGTTTGTACCCCTGAGTGCTGATCCAGCCTGGGGACCCAGGGGATCCTGTGCCATTCCATCCATGGTGCAGGAGTCACCCTGCTGCCCTGGAGTCCCTGCAGAGGAACAAGTGCCATCTCTATTTTTGTGAGCTGCCCAGGGTGGAGGGCGGAGCGGGCAATGCCGGAGCTGGGGGACCCCCGGCAGGCTGGAGGGGGGAGCACGGAGAGGGAGGAGCCCCGGGACCCCCGGGAGCCTGAAACGGGGGGAGCGGAGAAGGGGAAGCCTGGAGAGTGGGGACCCCTGGGATTCCCAGGACAACAAGGTGGAGAACCTGGAGAGGGGGAATGTGTGGGAAGGCGGCACCCCAAAGGGGAGAGTCAGAGGAGAAGAGACCCTTGGGACCCACAACACTCCCAGCATCCCTAAGTGGGATCCCCAACATCCCAGACAGGGGAGACCCTCTGAACCCCAGGGGGAAAAGACCAGAAGGGGGAACTCACGGGAGAGATTTTTTTGGCTAATCCTAATATTTTGGAGGGTTTTTTTTCTCAGTCTTAACTTTTTGCAGTTTGGGGGGGGTCATCTCGCTGTTTCTGAGGGGTTTTTTCCCTCGGTGTTTTGGGTTTTTCTGGTTTGAATTGTGGTGTTTTGGAGGTTTTTATGCTCAGAGGATGCCTGGTGAGTTCTAGAGGTGGACTTGGGCAGGAGGAACCCCCAAGCCAACATGCTCAGCCCTTGTTTCCCCCCAGCAGGATTTGTCCTTCCCAAAGCTTGGGCGGATGGAGGAGGAGGCTGCAAAGAAGAGGAAGAGGCCGCTGGCCCCCCAGGCAGGTGAGGAGGAAGTCAGTGCCCCTTTGGCCCTGTCTTGTGGTGCATCTGTTGAGCAGCCTCCCAGCAGGGAGAAGGCCATCAGGTGCTTGGAATGTGGGAAGAGCTTCACGAAGAGCTCCAGCCTGATCCGACACCAGCGCATCCACACTGGGGCACGGCCCTACACGTGTGGGGAATGTGGGAAGAGGTTTCAGACCAACAAACATCTCCTCCTGCATGAACGGACACACACAGGGGAGAGGCCTTTCCGCTGCACCGACTGCGGGAAGGGCTTCAACCGGAACTCCACCCTCGTCAGCCACCGGTGCATCCACACCGGGGAGAGGCCCTACAAGTGTGGGGAGTGTGGGAAGAGCTTCAGTGACAGCTCCACCCTAAGACAACACAAGCTCATCCACACTGGGGAACGGCCCTACAAGTGCTTGGAATGTGGGAAGAGGTTTGAGAGCAGCTCCAATCTCCTCAGGCATGAGCAGACACACACAGAGGAGAGGCCCTTCCACTGCACCGACTGCGGGAAGGGCTTCAAACGCAACTCCCACCTCGTCACCCACCAGCGCATCCACACCGGGGAGAGGCCCTACAAGTGTGGGGAGTGTGGGAAGAGCTTCAACCAGACGGCTGCCTTGACCAGACACCAACGGACCCACCGGTAAGGGAAGCCCCACGAGTGCCCCAACTGCGGGAAGATCTTCGGCTACTGCTCGCACCCCGAATGACCCCCCTAATGGTGAAGCAACCCCTGGAGTCCAGGGACTGTCAGTCCATCCCTTTCTACCAGAAAGGGCCAATCCCCTTTTCCAGGGCCAGGTTCTGCCAACAGAACCCTTCTTGAGGGGTGTGTCGAGATTCCTACCTTGGCTGGGGACCCCCCAAGGTCACTGCTGGAGGTTGAGAGCAGAGATCTCCCCATGAGTGTTGGTCTGGGGGAGTTCCATCCCTCTCGAATTCATAGTTCTTGGTTTGGTGCCAGCTTGAGTAGAATTGCTTCAACAATTGCTTTAGTGTAGAGCACTGTCCTATCTTATGCTGTACTACTGGTAGTTTTAGTGTTTTAGTGTTTCTGATGAAGATCTTTTGATCATTTGTAACCCTAAATAATTCATTTCTATTAATAGATTGGACTTGTCATCATTAAAGCCTTGGGGGACAAAAGTGATTCAGTCCCACCTCTGTAATTCCTCTAAACTGAATGTGTTGGCATAACCCAAGGCTGAGATTGGATCCAGCAGCCCCAGCACCCCACAGTAAGTTGGGAGGTCAGGGAGGCCACCGCCCCTTGTCCCAACCCCCTGTGCCTGAAGACCCCCATGGGACCATTAGAACCGCCATACCACCCCATCCCTTTCCACCCTTCTCTCTCTTTCTCCTGATGCCCAAAAAAAGGCAGATAAACCATCATCATGGCTAGGCTTCGCGAACGAAGATTTGAGAAGGGCTCTACCCACGCTTGCTACAAGCGCGCTGATGGCTAAAAAGGCCAATGCGAGATAGACAAGTCCGGTTGCAGAAGGCACAGCAGAAAGACTCCCCAGGTGATATCGACGAGACGCGATTCTTTCTGCGTTGTCTTTTCTCCTCGAGAGTGATCCTGCGTGTGTTCTCAAAAGCAGCAGCAGTGTTATAGATGGTGTCTCCAGGCCTCCCGATTGGAGGCCAGGGTAGACCAATGGTGATGATCAATATGGCCAAGGCTGAGGGATTGTTTCAGGGAGTCCTTGTACCTCCTCTTCGGGACTCCTCTCTTGCGGCAGCCAGTGGCAAGTTCCCCACAGAGCACGATCTTAGGGAGGCGGCAGTCCTGCATCCTGGAGACGTGCCCTGCCCAACGCAGCTGTGTTCTCAGCAGCATGGCCTCAATGCTCGTGACTGCTGCCTGTTCAAGGACAGACGTGTTGGTCACATAGTCAGTCCAGTGGATGTTTAGGATTGTACGGAGGCAGCGCTGATGGAAGCGTTCTAAGAGACACAAGTGGTGCCGGTAAATGACCCATGATTCAGACCCATACAAAAGAGTAGACAGTACAATGGCTCTGTAAACGCTGATCTTTGTACTTTTCTTCAGGTGTTTGTTTTGCCACACTCTTTTATGGAGTTTACCGAAAGCTCTGTATGCCTTTGCTAACCTGTTGTTTATTTCTGCATCAATCTTACCATCTGAGGAGATGATGCTACCCAGGTAACTAAACTGCTGGACTGATTTGAGTTCTGTTTCACCAATGGTGATATGGGGATGATGGGAGACTTCCTGAGGTGCAGGCTGATATAAAACTTCTGTCTTCTTCAAGCTGACTTCCAGTCCAAACAGCTCAGCAGCCTCTGCAAAGCAGGAAGATAAAAAAAAAAAAAAAAAAAAAAAAAAAAGGACTGCTTAAAGGCAGAATTTTGAGCCCATAAACAGCAGGTATTTATTGAATGATTAACGACGCCAGGGTAGCTTCCAGTTCAGGCTGGACAAAAGCTCCAAAGTGGTTCAGTAAAAACAAGCAATTTATACAGTTTCTAATCGTGATTACAACATAATCACATGCATATTCATATTATTGCATCATTAGATTACAATATTCATAGCAGGTGGAGTTGGGGTGGAGACTGAGGCGTGGTATCTATTTTGAGGAATAAATTAGGGTAGTTCCGGTCTTGCCTTCATCCTGGGGTTGCAAATCTACTCATCTTCCTCAGGTGACATCCGTGACCTTTTGTTCTATCCAGTGTTCTGTGTTCTGATCATCCAGGTTTGAAGAAAACCTTGGCTCTAGGCCTACTTTACCTATTCAAATGTCTACCTTGGCTCCTCTGGATGAGATTTATGTGTGTTGAGTTCTTTGTCTAGTGTTTGTTGTGGTTCCTTTAAGGTCTAATGCTCTTAGTACAGCACATTGCCTTCCTCCAAAAGTACAGCTTACAGTGAACGAAATACAGGGGGTAAGGGGGGCTCTTGTGGGTTTACAGTAAAAGTGTTTCGATTAACCCTTCCTGCTTCACTCCCTCTTTTCCATTGTCTTTCGTTACAATCTGCTTAAATATTGCAGAAAGAAGTTCAGATTCGAATATTGCCTTAAGCAAAACTAAAACTTACACAAGTTATGTATTGATACCAAAAACTGATTTTATCATTTGCTAAGAGATGCAGAGAGAAAGAGGAAAAAATAAGAAAAAGTTTGTAACTGCTAAGATTACTTCTAGAAGCAGAGAAAAGATACCACTGAAAACTCTCTTTTCCAGCTGAGCTGGTGTGTGTGGGAGGGGAGAAGCAGTTTCTACCATTTTTCTTTCTCTGTCCCTGCAGCTTTTGGATGTTATCTCTGTAGCTGCAGGGGGTCTGACAGCTTTAGTTCTCTGCAATGCACCATGTGTGGTTTCACCGCTCACCCCCTGTCCCAGGCCCTGCAGGGTCTCAGCTCAGCCGAAGCTTTGGGCCCTCAGAAATATGGTCAGGGTAGAAGGATAAGGTAGAACTCCCACATGTGGCACGGTGGTCTCAGCTCTCTCCAGGCCGGCACAGTTCCAGTCTCCGGTGGCAGGCAGGCAGCACGCGGTGGTGGAGAAAAGATAAGGGGAGGCGGGCAGAGATTCTCGGCTACAGTCACCAGTTCTTCTCCCTTTCCTCTCCCTGATTTTCCAGAATTAGGCCTCAACTTTCATAGTGTTCAAAGGAGATTGTACGTGGTTTCTTGGCACGTAGCCAGTTCAGATGTTGGAGGAGATATGGTAACCATAAACAATGGCAGAATCTTTTGGCAGGAAAAGTGCCGTGGGAAGTCCTGGTGAGAACTTCTGTCAGAGAGCTGACAGAGAGAATGTTTGATAGAAAGTTTTTGTCAGGCAGAAACAATTTTTGGCATTTCTGTATTATCTGTGTGTTACAGATGGTTGCCAGAGTAAGTGACGCAACTGGGAATGCATAATGGTTACCATGGTAACCGACCCTAGTAATGGGAATGTATGATGGTTGCCATCATAACCGTCCATAGGAAATGGAATGCATAATGGTTGCCATGGTAACTGATTGTAGCAATGGGATATATGATGGTTGCCATGGTAACCAACTTCACAATCAGAATGCATAATGGTTACTGTATTAACCAACCCTAGCAATGTAAATGCTTAATGGTTGCCATGGTAACCCATATAACAATATGAGTGCATAATGATTGCCATGGTAACCAAGGTATCAATGGGACTGCAAAATGGTTACCATGGTAACCAAGGTATCAAGCAGACTACATAATGGTTGCCATGGTAACCGACCATAACAATGGGAATCCATAAGAGTTTCCATGGTAAGCAACAAAACAATGGGAATGCATAATGGTTGCCATGGTAATTGAGGTCACAATGAGAATGCTTAATGATTGCCATGGTGACCGAATGTAATGATGCAAATGTATAATGTTTGCCATGGTAACCAAGGTCACAATGAGAATGCTTAATGGTTGCCATGGAAACTGATGTCACAGTGGGAATGCATAATGGTTGCCATGGTAATGGACATCACAATGAGAATGCACAATGGTTACCATGGCTACCGACGTCACAATGAGAATACACAAAGGTTGCCATGGTAACAGATGTAACAATGATAATGCATAATGATTGCTATGGTAACATAGGTCACAATGAGAATGCCTATTTGTTGCCATGGTAACGACATAACAATGAGAATGCATATTGGTTGCCACAGTAACCGATGTTACAATGAGAATGCATAATGGTTGTCATGGTAATCACTTGTAACAATGAGAATGCATAATGGTTGCCATGGTGACTGATGTCACAATGAGAATTCATAATGGTTGCCAAGGTAACTGATGTAATAATGAGAATGCATAATGATTGCCATGGTAACCACTTGTAACAATGAGAATGCATAATGGTTGTCATGGTAACCAAACCTAACAATGAGACTGCCTAATGATTTCTATTGTAACCCAGGTAACAAAGAAAATGCGTAATGGTTGCTATGGTAACCTAGGTAACAATGGGAATGGACAATGGTTGCCATGGTAACTGACATAGCAATTTGAATACATAATGGTTGCCATAGTTACTGGCATAACAATGCTAGTGTATAATGGTTGCCATGGTAACCAAGGTAACAATGAGAATGGATAATGGTTACCATGGTAACAGAGGTAACAATGGCAATACATAATGGCTGCCATGGTAACTGGCCGTAACAATGAGAATGCATAATGCTTAACTTGGTAACCCCTTGTAACAATGAGAATGCATACTGGTTGCCATGGTAATAGGTGTCACAATGAGAATGCACAATGTTTGCCATGGTAACTGAAGTAACAATGAGAATGCACAATGGTGTAAGGGGGTACTTTTGATTTAGATGATCAGTGGAACACAGAGGGGTGAGAAAGTGATTATATTCACATGTGAAATGAGCCAGAATATTGTACAATGTGACTTTATTGCACAAGTTGACTGTAAGGCCCACTGTGCCTTTAGCAAAGTTAACTGGATGTCCCCTATCAACCCTTGGCTTGGCTCCACTCTGCAAGAGAGATACAAATCCCCTTGAAACACAATGGTACAGGTCGTCCATAGGGCTGAGGAAGGTGATGGAGAGGAAGATGATGTGGGCAGGGGTCGTTGGCCCCTTGCCCTACAGTGGGGCACGCCCAGACTGTTGCCATGAGGTGATGAACGGGCGCTGTTTGGCTGCCACTCAAGCACCACCTTCTGCTGCATCCTGGCCCTACGTAGTGTAATGTAGAGCTGATGGAATGGGGTGTCAGCACTGCTGGGTGGAGCGATGCTCATCCTTCCATCCACACTGTGCTGCTCCGCGGGGACACCCGCCAAGCACGGGCACCGACCAGCCCTGCAGAGCCTGGTAGGCCTGGCCTGTCTGTGCAGGTGAGCACAGTTTGTTGATAGGAAGCAACCAAGAAAGCAAAGATTTTTTTTAACACCCTTTTTACTAGCTAGTGCTGTAATAAAAGCTGCTCTTAGTATTGTATGCATGGCAACTGATAATGTAGTGGATTTGTATTTTTCAACTTTTGATTCTCTTTGCCAGTAGTGTTTTTAAATTTTAATCTCACTGCAATAAAAGATTTTTTTGTACTGTTTGAATGACTGTTGTGCTTGTCTTTATTCCGGGCACAGATTCAAACAAACGAATACAGAAGGGACTGGCAAGAGGATTCAGGGGGTTCTGGGTGGGCTGGAAGAGACCAGGGTGGGGTCCTGGGTGCTCTCTGGGAGGTTTTGGGGGTCCTGACCTGTTGCAGTATGCTTTTAGGATATAAAGTATGCTGAAGTTGTAATGATTGTTTAAAGTGAGCACGCTTCCAAGATGGTGATTGTAACTCTTTGTGTAACCCTTCTTGTTCCCAAAATCCGTCACTGTACCTTGGAATGTCTAAGAGATACCTGGAAACTCATCTATTGGCTGTTAACCCTTTCTTGTAATTGGTTGGTTTGTAACACCTTCTGAACTCCCAATGGTCACATTGTGATTCCTCCAAGAGCTATTTAAGCCGTTGCCAGAACAATAAATGCTCTCTCTGCCTGCTTCCCTCCTGCCTGGCTGACGGCGCTGGTGGACCCTCTGGGGGGCCATGAGGTGCCACGGGGTGGGGGGGCCAGGGGGAGGGCACACTCCCCCTCGGAGCAAGGGGTAAAAGGAAAGGCCTCTTGCTCTGGGGTTCCCTCTCCCTATCCACCTCAGCGTTCATCACTGACCGCCCCGGCTCCTCCCAGAGATGCCACAGGACACCGTCCACTCCCACATATCCCAGCTCTCTCCCAAGTGGTCCCCCAGCCCTTCTCCCTGTACCCCAGTGTACTCTTGAGTCCCTCCCAGTGCCATCCCAGTTCCTCCCAATGCCATCCAAATCCCTAACAATGTCCTCCAAGCCCTCTCCCCTCTATTCCAGTGCTCCCCAGCTCATCCCAGTGTCTCCCCTGTCTCTCGTAGTTCCCCCCAGCTCATCCCAGTGTCTCCCCTGTCTCTCGTAGTTCCCCCCAGCTCATCCCAGTGTCTCCCCCATCTCTCCCAGTGCCCCCAGCGTGTCCATCTCGCTGATGCCATCGAGCTCCCAGCCCGGCCCCGGCCGCCTGCTCTGCTCCGTGATGGATTTCTACCCTGCCCGGTGCAGGTGAGGTGGTTCCAGGATGGGCAGGAGCTGCCGGAGCACGTGGTGGCCACCGACGTGGTCCCCAACGGGGACTGGACCTACCAGGTGCTGGTGATGCTGGAAATCCCCCCCCGGCGCGGGGTCACCTACACCTGCCAGGTGGAGCATGTCAGCCTGGAGCACCCCCTCAGCCGGCACTGGGGTACGGCCCGGCCCCCCCAGCACCGGGGGGACACTGGCAGGGGGACCAGGGATCTGGGGGCTGTGGGGGGAACTGAGAGGGAAACTGGGGGGGAACAGGAAGAGTTTAGAGGTAAATGGAGAAGCTGAGAAGGAGGTTGGTGGGTCCTCGGAGGGCTGAGAGGAGCTGTGGGGAGTCCTGGGGGCAACTGCAAGGAAGTTTTTAGAAGTGGTCTGGAAAGGCTGGAAGGAAGTTTGTGAGGTCTTGGGTTGACTGGAATGGATCCTGAGGGGCCTGGGAAGGGACTAGGGGATGGGAGGGACTTTGTGGGATCTCAGAGGGGCTGGGAAGGGACTGAGAAGAGGTTTCAGAGGGTCCTGGGTGGGCTGGGAAAGACTAGGATAGGGTTTGTGGGGTCCTGGTTGTTCTATGGGAGGTTTTGGGAGTCCTGACCCCCCTGGGTTCCCCCAGAGATGCCAGAGGACACCGTCAACACTAAGATCCTGGTGGGGGTCGGGGGCTTCGTGTTGGACTTCGTCTTCCTGGTGCTGGGGCTCGGCTTCTACCTGTGGGAGAAGGTAAAGGGTCCCCACTTCCCCAGAGCGTGTGTGCCCCCCTGCTCCCAACCACCTGTCACCCCCTTTTCTCTCCCCACAGAGCTCCTGAGCCGGTGGTGGCCGCAGCCCCTCCCCGTGGCCTCGGGCCCAGCCGGGACCCCCCAGTCCATCCCCACCCGGAGTTTGGGGGGGTCGTGTGTCACCCCTGGCCCTGCTTTTGTTCTCACACCAGCTGCCTGCTGCTCCCAGTGCTCCCAGTAAAGCTTCCCAGTTCTTTGCAGTCCTGGTGTTGAAGGGCGGGTGCCCTCCCAAAGCCCCCCCAGAATCAGTGCAGGGTTTGGGGGGTGGTCCAGGCTGGGCCCAAGGCCCTGGGGAGGGGCTCAGGAACTCTGTGGGGAGAGAATACGGGGTGACACCGGGGTGGGGGGACAGGAGGGACACTGGGATACACCAAGAGCTGTACTGGACCCAGCGGGACCAAAACTGGGGCAACTGGGATCATACTGGGAGTGGCTAGGAGTGCCTGAAACATTATGGGGTGAATGGGAGCAACTGGAACCATGCTGGGGGCAACTGGGATCATACTAGGAGCAGCCAGGCCCCTACTGGGCTCATACTGGGATCACACTGGGCTGACAGGGATCATCCTGGGAGTGACTGCAATACTACTGGCAGTGTGTGAGAGGGACTGCAACCATACTGGGGATGACTGGGATCAAACTGGATTCCCTGAATCCGCTGGAAGTATCTGGAAGTTACTGGGATCCTTGGGGTGACTCATAGTGGGATCATACTGGGAGCAACTGGGACCATGCAGGGGCAAATGGCATCGTCCAGGCAGGGACTGACAGTGCCTGGGGCCATACTGGACTCAGACTGGGAGTCCCTGAGAGGGAAAGGAACCATCCTGGGGAGCCTGGGAGCAACTGGGACCACCTTGGGGGTAGCTGTGAAATGAAGAACTGTATTAGAAATTGTCAGCCATAGAATTGCTGTATTTTAGACAAGCTCTTGAAAAGGACAATTCTACCACACAACTCGTGGAGTTTAGTGAGCTTGGAAGGTCTTGAGGGAAAGTGCAGAGTTACCATTTCTTGTGAAAGGCAAGAATTTTGGTAAAAACAGAGACAGTTCTTGCATCTGTGAAGAGACTGATAGAAAGTGAGACAGGACAGAAAACAGATCCACGAGACTGGGCCTAGGCCTTGGACCAGTTCCAGAGGGCAGGAAAGCGTGCCAGAAGCACGGGGTCCAGAGAAGAAGAGAGCAAGAAAGGTGTTGGTGCCTGGCTCCAGGGGTGGCTTTATGACCTCCGAAGCAATTCCAGGGGATGTAGGGTGGGTGGAAATGGGGTGGAACAGGGGAGGTAATGGAGTCCAACCCTCAGCCCTGGCCAGGCCCATCCCCAAGAGTCACAGCCTGTGCCCCAGAGGATCATCCAAGTGCTCCTGGAGCTCTGTCAGCCTTGGTGCTGTGCCCCCTGCCCTGGGGAGCCTGTTCAATACCAACCACCCTCTGGGGGAAGAACCCAGAGCAGAGCTCAGGGCCTGCCCCTCCCGAGGAAGTTGGAACTGCAGGGAGGTCTCCTCTTCTCCAGCTGAACACACCAAGTGCCCTCAGTGTCCTCACACGCCTTCCCCTCCAGGCCCTTCCCCATCCTCGTGGCCTCCTTTGGACACTCTCCAATGGCTCAATCTCTCCCTTCCACTGTGTCCCCCCAAACTGCCCCAATGTTGAGGTGAGGCTGTCCCAGGGCAGAGCAGAGCGGGACAATCCCCTCCCTGATGCCCCCAGCACAGGCTTGGCCCTCCTGGCTGCCAGGGCACTGCTGACTCAGGGCCAACTGGCACCCACCAGCACCCCCAGGGCCCTTTCCCGGCACTGCTTCCCAGCCTCTCATTCCCAGTGTGTCCATCCAGCCGGGGTTGCCCCATCCCAGGGCAGGATCCGGCCCTTCCCCCTGGTGAACTTCCCATGGTTGGAGATTCCCAGCCCTCGGATCTGTCCAGGTGTCTCTTCAGGGCCTCCCTTCCCTCAGGGGACTCAGCAGCTCCTCCCAGTTTTGTGTCATCTCCAGACTTGCTCAGTGTCCCTTCCAGGGCTGTGTCCAAGTTACTGATGGAGATGTTGCAGAGCACAGGCCTGGGATGGAGCAACTGGGATCTTTCTGGGAGTGACTGGGATTATAGTGGGACTGACTGGGATCATACTGTATGTGACTGGAACCATACTGGGGGTGGCTGGGATAACACTGGGATCATACTGGAGAGACTGGCATTACAGGAGTGTGAATGGAACCTTCCTGGGGGTTACTGGGAGATCCTGGGCCCACCCTTGGAGCCAACTGGGGGCACATTGGGAACAACTGGAAGATAATGGAACCATGCTGGGAGGACTGAGACCACAACTGGAGCAACTGGGATCATACTGGGAGCAACTGGGTTCACAGTTTGGGCTACTGGGAGCAACTGAGGGAATCTGGGATCATCTGGAAGCAACTGGGAGTACTTGGGAATGACTGGGTGCATGCTGGATGAAACCAGGATATCCTGGGAGTGACTGGGATCATAGAGGGGGTAACTGTAGCAAGCCTGTTGCCTAAATGGCTGTGGGGAAAAAAAGACTCCAAGCCAAATTAGGTAGGAGATAGGGATACAAAAGCTTTAATGAGCCCCCAGGCTTTCCGGAATACCCCAGTGCGCGCTCCTGAAATACAGATGTTCACAGTTTTTATAATGATTTTCACCCAATCCCCGTCCAGCCACCACCCAGGTTCTGCCCCCGCCACGCCTCTTGGAAATTGGGTCTGGGGGCGTTTTGGGACCCCCTCTTCTTCATCTTCATCTTCCTCAGAGCATGTAATGTCCTTGGAGGCCTTCCAGAGTCCTAGGCCTGAAGGTTGTTGGGTCTATGGCTATATCTTGTTCCGTAGGGTTAGGGTGTTCTTCTACAATTCTACCTTGAAAAAGAGACTAAACAGGCTGTGGAATTTATAGGAATTGATGTGGGAATGGGTAACAGGGGTTGGAGCTGGTGTGTTAAAGGGTAAAGGGATAATATGTTGCTACTCTAAAATCTACATTTACTACATAAGTACTTCTAAGATCTACAAAAATTTAAAAAATCAAAACATCAAAACTCCAAGGTATCAAGCCAAAGGTGAGAACAAGAAAAGGAAGGCCTGGGAAATGTCTCGATGGCCTTGCCTTGTTTCTCTAAAGCCTTGATTTAGGGTGCAGGGATGGAGCTGAGCTCGTGGTGGGGAGTGTGGGGTAAGTGCAGACTCCCAGGTCTGGGTGTGGGGGGTGTGATGGGCCGGCCTGTGTGTGATTGAGGAGTGACTGCAGCTGTTCTGCCTTGATTGGCTTAACCACTCCCAGTGGGAGGTGAATGAGATAAAACCCTAGAGCAGGAGCAATGAAGGGATTGCTGTCCATCAAGCCAGGAGTCACAGGTGACTGAATCTGGCACTTTTCCAGAGTTTTCCAGTTTTTCCATAGTTTTCTCTGTTAGTTGCCTGAAGATGAACACCAACCCTTTGTGCCACTGGGTTCAAATGTGATGGCTTTGGATCGTGCTCTGTTTTGTCATCAGTTGAAGACTGGACTGCCAGAGGAGGCTCAGGATGAGCAGTTGTATGAGAGGTCCTGGCTCCTGAAGTACACATTGCATTGCCTTGACTCGCTCCTTTCTCCAGTGCTGCTTTCCTTGCCTGTGGTAATCCTTCAGGAATTTCTGCTCTTGGGATTTTGGAGGGTTGCCTTTGAGCAGGATCATCCTCTGTGTCTCTGCTGCCTCTGTCAAATGTCTCCATGAGGAACCTCACCCGTGACTGGCAAGGCAGAGTTGGGATATTTGTGTCTCCACAGGTCTGCTGAGGAGGATGTCCTGCCCTGCAGTCAAAGATGTTCTTTGCCCTGTCGATGACAATGTCCCTTTTTGTCCCTGCCCTTCCTGGGGCAACTGGGAGTGACTGGGAATGACTGGGGTGACCAGGATGTACTGGCACTGTCTGTAACCAAAGTGGGGGTGGAGTGGGTTTGACCTTGGCTGGATTTCAAATATCCACCAAAAGCTGTTCCATTCACTCCCCCTCCCCCTTCTCTGCAGCAGAAAAGAAAGAAAGAAAAAAAAAAAAAGGAAAAAAAAAAAAGAGAGAGAAAAAGAAGAAAAAAAAAAGAGAAAAGAAAAAAGGTAAGAAAAAAGGAAAAAAGAGAAAAAAGAAAACATGAGAGAAGAAAAAATGAGAAAAGACAAAAAGGGAAAAAGAGGAAAAAAGAAAAATAAAAGAAAAATGAGAAAAGAAAGAAAAAAGAAAAGAGAGAAAAAATGAAAAAGAAAGGAAATGAGAAAAGAAAGAAAAAAAAGAAAAAATAGAAAAAAGAAAGAAAAATGAGAAAAGAAAGAGAAAAAGAGAAAAGAAAGAAAAAAGGAAAAAAAAGAAAAAAGAGAAAAGAAAGAAAAAAGAAAGAAAAAGAGAGAAGAAAGAAAAAAGAAAGAAAAAGAGAAAAGAAAGAAAAAAGAAAGAAAAAGAGAGAAGAAAGAAAAAAACAGAAAAGAAAGAGAAAAGAGAAAAGAAAGAAAAAAAGAGAAAAAAAAAGAAAAAAGAGAAAAGAAAGGAAAAAGAAAACAAGAAAGAAAAAAAAAAGAAAGGAAAAAGAAAACAAGAAAGAAAAAAGAGAAAAGAAAGGAAAAAGAAAACAAGAAAGAAAAAAGAAAGGAAAAAGGAAAAAGAAAACAAGAAAGAAAAAAGAGAAAAGAAAGGAAAAAGAAAAAAGAAAAAAAGAAAAAAAGAAAGGAAAAAAGAAAAAGAGAAAGAAAGAAAAAAGAGAAAAGAAAGGAAAAAGAAAAAAAGAAAGAAAAAAAAGAAAGGAAAAAGAAAAAAAAAGAAAAAAGAGAAAAGAAAGAAAAAAGAAAAGAAAAAAAGGAAAAAAAAGAAAAAAGAGAAAAGAAAGGAAAAAGAAAAAAAAGAAAGAAAAAAGAAAAAAAGAAAAGAAAGGAAAAAGAAAAAAAGAAAGAAAAAAGAAAAGGAAAAGAAAGAAAAAAGAGAAAAGAAAGGAAAAAGAAAAAAGAAAAAAAAGAAAAAAAAGAAAGGAAAAAGAAAAAAAAGAAAGAAAAAAGAGAAAAGAAAAAAAAAACAAGAAAGAAAAAAGAGAAAAGAAAGGAAAAAGAAAACAAGAAAGAAAAAAGAAAGGAAAAAGGAAAAAAGAAAAAAGAAAGGAAAAAGAAAACAAGAAAGAAAAAAGAGAAAAGAAAGGAAAAAGAAAACAAGAAAGAAAAAAGAGAAAAGAAAGGAAAAAGAAAACAAGAAAGAAAAAAGAAAGGAAAAAGGAAAAAAGGAAAAAAGAAAACAAGAAAGAAAAAAGAGAAAAGAAAGAAAAAAGAAAAAAAAGAAAGGAAAAAGAAAAAAGAAAGGAAAAAGAAAAAAGAAAGGAAAAAGAAAAAAAAAGAAAAAAAGAAAAGAAAGGAAAAAGAAAAAAAAGAGAAAAAAAAGAAAGAAGAAAGGAAAAAGAAAAAAAGAAAGAAAAAAGAAAAAAGAAAGGACAAAGGAAAAAAGAGGGAAAAAAATAAATTAAGAAGAAAGAAAAAGGAATAAAAAAAAGTGGGAGTGGAAACAAAACAGAAAGAAACCATAAATGTGGTGTTGTCCCAGGTGCAAGAAATGTGTTCTCTGTATTTAAAACAACACTTTTAAAACAAAAACTGGGGAATGTGGCACCCCAAGTAGACAAAGCTCTGTTTACCTTTTGTTTTTTGGATTTGAATCAACAAGTATTGAACAAAAACTCCCCAACAGACACCTGATGACAAGGCCCTCTCGAGTGCTCAGCATGGGGAAGGGCTCTGCTTGTGTTCTCTCTCCCCCAGGACCCTGCTGGCTTCTAGCCCCTTGGATGGATCCTTGCACAGATTTTAGGGTGTTCTCTACAATTCTACCCTGAAAATGAGACCAAACAAGCTAATGGAATTTAGGGGGATTGATATGGGAGTTGGGTAACAGGGTTGGCTCTGTGTAACTTCTGTGTTAAGGGTAAGGGATAAAATGCAGCTATGTTAAAAGCTACATTTCCTGTACAAGTGTAGTAGAAGGGTTAACTTTGTTCATAAAATCTTATGTGTATGAGGGAATAAGAAACTTTTGTTATAATTCAACAAGATAAGTTTCATAGACATCCTGTTAATCAAGTAAGTGTCAGTAAAATTAACTACAGACATCTTGTTAAACAAACAAGTATCAGTATCGGTGGAATTTACAACTGATAAGAACTACGACTTTCATCTCTAACGAATTCCAGATGACCACTTAGCAACAAGCCACGAACTCCCAACCACAACGCATTTGCATTCAAAACTCGGGACTTGAAAATGTATAAAAAGAAACATTTGCTGCATTTATGTGTGTGTCTCGGGCGAGGCGATAGCTTCCCAGACCACCCAGTGCTGTCTTTGCTTTATTATCGCTTGCTTAATAAATATCAGTGTTTAATTGGAACTGAGTTGTCTAAATTCTTATACTAATTTATAACACAAGTACTTCTAAAATCTACAAAATCTAAAAAATAAAAAACTCCAAGGCAACAGGACTCATAAAGCCCATCCACTTCATAATGGGGCTCTCATCATAAAGGCCATTACCTCATACACCCCATACACCTCCTAATGGTTCAGGCCTCATCAAAGCACTGGCCTCACAAAGCCAATACCCCCCATCATGGGGCTCTCATCATAAAGCCGATGACCTCAGTAATGCCAGAAACCTCCTAAAGGCTCCAGCACCATAAAGCTCCTTCACCTCATAATGGTGCAGGCCCCATAAAGACACTGCCCTCATAAAGCCCATACAACCTCATAATGGGGCTTTCATCTTAAAAACTCTGTCTTTATAACACCCTGACATGTCATAATGGTGCTCTCATCATAAAGCCCTTAAAACTCATAAGAGGCTCTCCTCATAAAGGCCATGTCCTCATAAACCCCATCCACCTCACAATGGGGCCTCAGAAGGTCTCTGTGCCCATAGAACCCATCCACCCCATAATGGGGCAGCCTCATAAAGGCACTGTCCTCATAACCCTCACACCCCTCAGAATGGTGCAGGCTTCACACCTTCTTCATCACTGCGGAGTTCCCTGTACCCACTGCCCCATCCACGGCACCCCAAGAAACACTAAGCCAAAGATCACCACCCTTGATCGTGCAGACAAGACTGACTGTAAAACTGCAGAATATCAAGCCCCGTGGTTGCGCTTTGAGCCGCTGCAACTACAACTCCCGGCGTGCCCCGCGCGGCAAAGGGGGCGGGGCGGGGGCGCAGTGTTGGCTGCCGGGCAAAGATGGCGGCGCCTCCGCTGCGCTGGTGAGACCCGGCAGGGCCTGCGGCGGGGCTGGGGATGCGCTCGGGGGCTGCGGGGAGCGCGGCTGTGGGCGGGAAGGCTGGAGGGCTCGGCAGAGTGGAGAGGAGGGGCTCGGGGGTTCCCGAGGGGTTTTTGAGGTCCGTGAGGTGCTCTCGGGGGGTCGCGGAGGGGATTTGGTGTCCTGAGGGCGATCAGAGGGGAGGGTGAAGGTGCCTGAAGGGGTTTGAGAGTCCCTGGGGGAGTTTTGGTCTGTAAGGGGACTGGGGGGTCCCATGTTGGTTCGGGGGGTCTCTGAGGTGGGCTGTGGGTCCTGGGGAGCTCTTCGGGGATCTTTGAGGCAGTTTTGGGGGTCTTTGCGGGGATTTCGGGGGTCCCTGAAAGGGCTGGGGCCTCGGAACCCTCGGGGGGGGGCTGTTTAAACACCATGGCTGCACTGCGCAGGCGCCGGCGGAGTTTTCATGTGAGAACTTCAACCCCCATAAGGCTCCGCGCGGCGCCGCCATTGCCGCTCGTGCCACAGCGCCCCCTGCCGGCTGGGCGGACCGACCCCAGAGAAAGCAGTTACGAATGACCCCCCGAACCCCAGAGACCCCCAAAGCTCAGCACTCAGAGACCTCACAGGGAGGGGATCCCGGGGGTTCCCTAAAGCCTATCATTGGGGTTCAGGGGGTCCCTCAGCCCTCAGGGGAGGGGTCCTGGCGGCGCCACCCAAAGTCTTGTGGGGGAGATGAACCACATGCGGGTAAGGGGATCCCAGTGCCCCCAGTATAGCCCAGTGACCTCCCAGTGGCTCTCAGTATGGCCCAGTAACCCGCCCAGTGACTACCCAGTGTTTCCCAGTAACCTCCTAGTGCCCCACAGTATGGCCCAATGATACCCCAGTGAGCACCCAGTAACCTCCAGTATGGCCCAGTAAACTCCCAGTGTGTCCTGGTAATCCCTCAGTGATCACCCAGTGCCCCCCAAAGCCCCCCAAATGTCCCCAGCATGTCTCCAGATGCCCTTGGCCTTTCTGTGAGCATGAGGGGACAGGGCCATTTTGGGGGTCAGAGGGTCCAGGGGGGCCTTCTGGGGGGAGATGGAGGGTTGGGGACATCAGGGATGGGGTTTGCGGACAGTGGGGGAGGTGCTGGGCCAGTGGAATGGGGGGTGTCAAGGGGGGAATTAGGGCCACAGGGAGGCCTTGGGAACAGGGAGGTCTCGGGGTGCCAAGTGGGAAATTGAAGAAACCAGGAGGGTCTTGGAGACACCAGGGGAGTCTCAGGACTCACCTGCTTTTGGTGCTGCCCCTCCTGTCCCCCCCAGGCCCCAGTAAGGCCCCCCAAATGTCCCCTAACCCCCATTTTTCTTTTAATCACCTCCCCCTCCCAGATCCCTTTTAACCCCGAATGCTCCCAAACCGTGGGAGCATTAACTCCCCCAAATGTATCCAGAGCCCCCTGAAACGCCCCAAACCCCTGCCAAAGAGGGATCACCTGGCACCCTGGGACAGGAACACAGTGGGCTGTACTGGAGGCACTGGGCTGTACTGGGAGGGCACTGAGGGGGCACTGGGCTGTACTGGGGGACCCCTCATCCCCAAAGCCCCTCCCCTGGGCATCCGTGCCACGGTCTGGGAACCACGGCGGGGTTGGATCAAGGGGTGCACTTGATGATCTGGGAGGTCTTTTCCAAGCCGGCTGATTCTGGGATTCTCTGGGTGCCATTGCCAGGGCAGCACATGCTGGAGGCTCTGTCCACAGGGGATAGATGTGTCTGTGCAGACAGAGAGACAAGGGCAGTCTGCAAAGATGTGGCGTTAGAAAAGCAGGAGAAGTTGTGGGGTGGTTGTGGAAGGAGAAAGAAGCCCCCAGGCCAGTGCAAGCAGGCCCCCCTGGGCTTGCACATCATCTGCCCTCCCTGCAGGTTCCTGTCCTGGAGAGCAGGCCCTGAGGTGTCCCTGAGCAATGGCCCGGAGGTGAGCCCAGAGCTGGCCCTGAGGTGGCCCTGAGAAGAAGTGGAAGGCAGAGGTGGTGCTGAGGCAGGAGAGCCCCGTGCTGGGGAAGAGGCTGAGCTGGGAGTGCCCAGCAGCGAGAAGGTGCTGTGTCCATGCTCTGTGTGCCAGGTGAGCTGGGGCTTTGCTGCAGAGCTGCGGGCGCTGATTGGAGCGGCTGCAGCTGCTGAGCTGGTGGCACCCAGGAACACAAAGTGTGCCCGGCCACAGAGCCTGCAGGGAGGAGCAGGGACAGGGTCAGGGCCACTGTCAGCCCGGGGCTGGCTGGGCAGACACAGCAGTTTTGGGGTCCCCCTGGGAGCTGCCGAGGGTGGAGGGCGGAGCGGGCGATGCCGGAGCTGGGGGACCCCCGGCAGGCTGGAGGGGGAGCACGGAGAGGGAGGAGCCCGGGACCCCGGGAGCCTGAAACGGGGGAGCGGAGAAGGGGAAGCCTGGAGAGTGGGGACGTCTGGGATCCCTGGGACAACAAGGTGGAGAACCTGGAGAGGGGGAATGTGTGGGAAGGTGGCACCCCAAAGGTGAGAGTCAGAGGAGAAGGGACCCTTGGGACCCCCAAAACTCCCAGCATCCCTAAGTGGGACCCCCAACAGGAGAGACCCTCTGAACCCCAGAGGGGAGAGACCAGAGAGGGGGAACTCCTGGGAGAGTATTTTTGGCATGAATCTTCATATTTTGGCTTAACGTTTTGCACTGTGATGGAAGGGTGTCAATCTTGCTATTTCTGAGGCGTTTTATTTCCTGAATGTCAGTGGATGGGGTTTTCTTAGGCTGAATCTTGGTGTTTTGGAGGTTTTTATGGTCAGAGGATGCCCAGTGAGTTCTAGAGATGGACTTGGGCAGGAGGAACCCGCAAGGCAACGCGCTCAGCCCTTGTTTCCCCCAGCAGGATTTGTCCTTCCCAAAGCTTGGGCAGATGGAGGAGGAGGCTGCAAGGAAGAGGAAGGTGCCGTGGACCCCCCAGGCAGGTGAGGAGGAAGTCAGTGCCCCTTTGGCCCTGTCTTGTGGTTCCTGTGGCAGCCGAGCATCGCCCCCGGCTGCAGGACAACCCCGCTGGCACCGCCGTCCTGCTGGGGCTGGATCTGGGGGATGTCCTTGGCCTTCCCTCTGGGCCGGAGACAAATCCCCTGCCTGTCCTTCTTCCTTCCTGCCCCAGGCCCCGAGCTGAGGACGGAGAGCACGGAGGACAAATCCCCCCGGCAGAGCCTGGTGGGAGAGGCCGTTTTGAAGGGCTCCCCGGCGCAGGAAGGCAGCGGGGAGGAAAAGGCCCGGAGATGCCCCCGGAGGAGGGGCTGCAAAGCCAGCCCAGGGAGCTCTGAGGAGGAAAGACCCGGCCTGTGCCGGGAAGGCGGCCGGAGCTTGAGCCGGAGCTCCGAGCTGGTGGTCCCTGAGCAGCCTCCCAGCAGGGAGAAGCCCTTCAGGTGCTTGGAATGTGGGAAGAGCTTCAGAGGGAGCTATCACCTCCTCAGGCACCAGCACATCCACACTGGGGAACGGCCCTACACGTGTGGGGAATGTGGGAAGAGCTTCAATAACAGCTCCAACCTCCACACCCACCAGCACATCCACACTGGGGAAAGGCCCTACACGTGTGGGGAATGTGGGAAGAGCTTCAGAGGGAGCTACCACCTTCTCAGGCACCAGCTCATCCACACTGGGGAACGGCCCTACCCGTGCTTGCAATGTGGGAAGAGGTTTAGAACCAGCTCAGATCTCCTCATGCATGAGCAGACACACACAGAAGAGAGGCCCTTCCGCTGCACCGACTGCGGGAAGGGCTTCAACCATAACTCCACTCTCATCACCCACCGGCGCATCCACACCGGGGAGAGACCCTACAAGTGTGGGGAGTGTGGGAAGAGCTTCACCCAGAGCTCTACCTTGACCTCCCACCAACGGACCCACCAGTAAGAGAAGCCCCACGAGTGCCCTGACTGCGGGAAGAGCTTCGGCCGCTGCTCCCACCCCAAATGACCCCCCTAATAGTGAGGCAACCCCTGGAGTCCAGTGACTGTCAGTCCATCCCTTTTTACCAGAAAGGGCCAGTCCCTTTGCCAGGGGCAGGTTGTGCCAACAGAACCCTTCTTGGGGGGTGTGTGGAGATTCCTGCCTTGGCTGGGACCCCCAAGGTCACTGCTGGAGGTTGAGAGCAGAGATCTCCCCACGAGCGTTGGTCTGGGGGAGTTCCATCCATCTCTAATTCATAATTCTTGCTTTGTTGGCAGCTTGAGTAGAATTGCTTCAACAATTGCTTTAGTGTAGACCACTGTCCTATCTTATGCTGTACTACTGGTAGTTTTAGTTTTCTATTGTGCAGTAAAAAATTCTGATAAAGATCTTTTGTCTAATCATTTGTAACCCTAAATAATTCATTTCTATCAATAGATCGGATTTGCCATGATTAAAGCCCTGGGGGACAAAAGTGGTTCAGTCCCACCTCTGTAATTCCTGTGAACTGAAACTGTTGGCATAACCCAAGTCTGAGATTGGATCCAGCAACCCCCCAACACCCCACAGTAAATTGGGAGCTCAGGGGGTCCAACCCCCTTCCCAGCCCCCTGCGCCCAAAGATCCCTATGGGACCATCGGACCTGCCAGACCACTCCCCCTTTTCTACCCTTCTCCCTGTTCCTTCCACTTTTCCATGATCCCCTCAATCCACAGCCCCCTTAGGATCACTTTGGATGTCCCAATCCCCACATTTTCTTCCCTCTCTCCCCCCCCTTCCACGTCAGCCCCCCTGGACATGGGGTGGGTCCAGGCTGTGCCCGAGGCCCCAGGGAGGGGCTGCAGCCACTGCTGGTTCAGGAGCTCTGTGGGGAGAGAAAAGGGGGTGACACCGGAGTGGGGGTCACCAGGGGGGCACAGACGCTCTGGGGGGGTCACACAACCCCCTGGGACTCCCCTCACCTTCTGATGCAGGTGGAAGGCAAGCTCCAGCGCAGGGAGACAAAGGCCAAGCTGAAGCCCCTGGGCCCAAATTAGGAGCCATTTGTCAGGCTGAGGAAGCCCAGCAGAGGCCTTGGCTGCACAGAGTGTCCCGGGGTCCTCCTCTTGGGGCCCCTGAGAGTGACTCTCAGCTGGAGCAGCTCTCAGGGATGTGCACAGACAGCTGCCCTGACTCTGGGGGCCCAAGGCTGCTGCTGCCTGTCAGGGCTGGCACAGAGGGGACGTGGCAGCCCCTTGCCAGCCCTGGGCCCTTTGGCATCCTGAGGCACAGCTGAGTGCTACCAGCATTGCCAGCCCTCTGCTCCTCATGTGCCACGGGTTGAGCAGATCCAGGTCACCTCCCATTGCTCTGCCAAACCCCTGGGCCTGCTCTGGGCCCTGCAGGTCCTTGCCCTGCTCCCAAGGGCTGTGGGGGTGCTCAGTGGTCAGGGTTTGGGCTTTAGAGCTCAGGGTGGGGATCAGGCAGAAGCATAGGGGGGTTTGTTGTTTTGCTGGCAGTGTCTGGTTCATGATGAGGGGAAGAGCTTTTTGGGCTGGGTCAGGATGAAAGCTTGGGTTGTCCCACGAACAGTGCAGGTTTGAGAGTGGGCTGGGCATTGGAGGACAAAGACGAGTCTGGAGTTCTGGGTTTGGACTTTGCCTTCAAGGTCAGGTGGAGGCTGAGAGTGGAGCAGTGGATTCCTTCCAGTGGGAGGGGCAGCACTTTTAGGAAGTGGTGGGGCTTGAGGTTCCAAAGAGGGGAAAGGCCCCTCAGGAATGTTTGCACAGGCAGCGCTGCAGCACCCTCAGCATTAACCTCATGAAATCTTTGATCTCTGTTTTTATCTCCTGAAATCTTTGATCTCTGTTGGCCAAGTCCCTCTTTCCTTCCCCAGTTGTCTTATCCCTTTTGTCCCAGTTCCTTCTGACCTCCACAAATCTTTCATCTGGAGGGGCTCAGCTTTGTGATGACCCTCAGGACCCCTGAGCATCTGCTACCCTCCTTAGCCAGTCAGTTCCTGGGAAGAGCCCTGGCAGCCCAGCCCCCAAGGGGACACGATGTCCTGCTGTGGCATTCTGGGGCTTCCCGGCCGGGCTGAGGGGTGGCTTCTCCCTGTCCCTGCCAGTGGGACCTGGGTGAGGGGCTGCAGGAGCTGTTCCAGTTTCCCGGGCTGTTTGGCACTGACAGCTACTGCGGGGCTTCCCCAGGGGGGCTGCTGGGGCTGCCCTGAGGCCACCCCCGCTCCGTGAGGTTCCACCCATCCCTTCCCCCTCCACACACACCCCCACTACCCACAAGGTGGTTCTGACCCAGTAAGAACTGATCAGGTGTTTAACACACAGCCACCCCTCCAGGCACCACCCTCATCCCAGATTCCAGCACATCTCTTGGATTTGCACTGGCAGTCACGGGGGCAGAGGCTGGGAGAGGAGCTCTGTTCTCAGGGGACACGCAGTACCAGCTGTGCTTGCAGTCTCCTGAGCTGCCCCAGAGTGGCTTTGCCCCACAGGCTGATTCGTGCCCCTTGCCCTGTCCCTCTCCAAAGTGCAAAGGGACACAAGGAGTGAAGGGGCCACAGAGAACCAGAGGGAGACATTTGTGCCTCCCTCCCCGAGAACTCTTTGGGAAGCTCTTTCCTTGGGAAGCAAGCCCCTTGCCTCCCCAGGGATGACCCAAGTCTGTAGTTTTTTTGGGGAACACCAGCACAGCCTTAAGAACCCTGGCAGGGCTGAGTGACTTGTGGTCCTTGGAGAAGAGGCCCTCAAGCTGTAACTCCTATTGCTGCCAGTGTGTTTTCCAGGTCCAGCCTCCTGGCCTTCAGTGTGTGCAGGAAGGTGTTGAGGTGCACAATGTTGTGCAAGTGGCCCTTCAGGACAGGCCCCTTTACAGCCTGAAGTGCCCGTGTCCCTCTGGGTGTGTGCCCATGGCACAAGGGGCACAGAGAGGCAGGAGCAGGCCTGTGAGCTGCAGGTGAAACAGGAAGGGTTAATCGAAACACTTTTACTGTAAACCCACAAGAGCCCCCCCTTACCCCCTGTATTTCGTTCACTGTAAGCTGTACTTTTACAAGAAGGCTATGTTCTCTATTAAGAGCATTAGACCTTAAAAGAACCACAACAAACACTAGACAAAGAACTCAACACACATAAATCTCATCCAGAGGAGCCAAGGTAGACATTTGAATAGGTAAAGTAGGCCTAGAGCCAAAGGTCTCTTCAAGCCTGGACGATCAGGACACGAGAACAATGGATAGAACAAAAGGTCCCGGATGTCACCCGAGGAAGATGAGTAAAATGCAGACCCCAGGATGAAGGCAGGCAGGAACTCCCACCATAATATTCCTCAAAATAGAGACCACGCCTCAATCTCCACCCTGACTCCACCTGCTATGAATATTGTAATCTAATGATGCAATAATATGAATATGCATGTGATTATGTTGTAATCATGATTAGAAACTGTATAAATTGCTTGTTTTTACTGAACCACTTCGGAGCTTTTTGTCCAGCCTGAGCTGGAAGCTACCCCGACGTCGTTAATCATTCAATAAATACCTGCTGTTTATGGGCTCAAAATTCTGCCTTTAAGCAGTTTTTTTTATCTGCCTTTTTTTGGGCATCAATTTGGCTGAGGGTTTGTGCCATTTCAGTTGCACCAAGATGCAGATAAGGGGGAGAAAGCCAGTGTTTATTACTGTCAGGGCAAGGGGAGGGATGAAGTGGGGTCAGGAGAAGGGAATGAAAGGGAGGGAGGCGTCCATGGGGCTGTACAGGCCAGGAGCTGCCTGGCCTTGCCAGCTGGCTCAATTGGGCCCAGCATCAGCTGAAGCTGCAGCTGCGCTGGGAAGTGGTCCCTGAGCTGTGGTCCTGTGGGGTTGCAGGGACATTGGTTGTCTCAGCAGAGCTGGTGGAGTTCTGACTGCACATCTGTAGGTGGTCACCAGTGCAGTTCTCATGCTGGAGGTGGAGGGGCAGTCGTCCTCGCCCATGGCTCCAAGGGCTGGAAGAGAGAGGAAGGGAGCCGGGGTCAGAGCGTGGCTGTGTGGGGACCCGAGGAGCCCCTCGTGCCAGGGCCATGCCAGCCAACTCTTGGCACGGCCAGGAGGGAGCAGGGGCCAAGAGGAGGAGCGGGAAGGTGCTGGGCACCAATGGGCATGGTGCCCCTGCAGTGTCTGTGTGCTCTGGAATCTTTTGTCTGATTATTTGCAACCCTAAATAATTCATTTCTATCAATAGATGTGATTTACCATCCTTAAAACCTTGGGGACAAAAGAGGTTCAGTCCCACCTCTGTAATTCCTCTAAACTGAAACTGTTGGCATAACCCAAGGTTGAGATCGGATCCAGCAGCCCCAGCACCCTGTCACGGTCGAGGCGGGGAGGCGACATGGGTTTCAGGATACCAGCAGCTTTTTTATTGCAACAGTACAGCTACCTTTATACAGTTCTGGGGTGACACATGTACACACAGCATTGGTTTAGCACTTCATAACAACTCATGATTGGACATACAGCCACATGTCCTAACACAATAGGCTGACATTCCTCACAGGAAACCCACTGTGTCACAGTCCTACTGTCCGTGGTTAACCCTCTGCCAGGTATAAGAAGTTCCATCTTCAGTATCTCAGTTTACTGAGAGCCCAGAACCAGCTGGGCTCCCCCACAATTCCCCCTCTTTTGTATTATAGAAAATGCCAGCATCAGCTAATACAGGGCCCTTGCACTAGTGACATGGCAATATTAATAATACAATACAATTACACACATAGGCAAAGAATCAACCAGTCCTTCTTTCATCAGTCCACAAGAATGGTACTCCTTCTTCTCAGTGCTGAATGTCCATAAATGAGTTGTCCATGTAGCTTGTGCGTGTACAACAGGCAGGTAGAAAGTAGACTGTTGGAGGATAAGAACATTGCTCCTCAAAAGCTAGCTGAACAGACAAGTATCCTCCCCCCCCCTTTTTTTTTTCCATTTTTTTCTTTTTTCTATTTTTTCTATTTCTTTTTTTTCTATTTTTTCTTTTTCATATTATAATTGGTAGGTTTTGACTTCTTAAAGTCTTTCAGTGCTTCAAAAAGCAGGTGTCAGGAAGTTAATAATTCCATGACTCCCCTGAAAGCAACTTTAGAAGTCCTGGTATCCATGATCTCTGCTCCAAATTAGCATTGTTGCAGGAGCAGGGCATCTAGCTTTGTTCCATGTTTCTCTTTAGCAGTAACTGCCACTTGGGACGACAGAGTCATCCTCTTTAGATAACATGGAACTTATTATATTCCGGTGGTTCACCGGTTCTAGACAGGTGTCTCCAAAAGATCTGGGCCGGCCCCCTGCGACTTTTTTGTCGCTTTTAAAACTACACCGGAGTTCCCGCCTCCAACAGCTCTCTCGGAGCTGTCTCTCTCCGTCCTTGTTCAGGACGTGAAAACCTTTTAGATTGCTTCAGGAGGTACTAATGTAAGTTACAAGCAGAGTAATAATAAAAGCGAAGACGAACTGTGGCTGGAATGTTGCTTTAGGCAGCCGACTGCTGATAAAAGGCAGTTGCCGGGATACCAAGATTTCGCAAGAGTCCGAGCCAAGCGGAGGAGGTGGCACACAGCAGTTTGCCTGCCCCACAGCTGCGAGAGTAACGAAGGCAGGGTCGCTCAGAACAAACAGCACTGCTGAGTCAGGGCACGTTCGGGGTGCGGTCTCAGCTGCTCCACGCACAGTCAGGGACGTCCGGTGATAGCAGAGGGACGCGAACCGGGCACGGAGCGGGCTGAGGCGCTGCACGGAGCTGGGATGTCAGGAGAGGGGCTACGCAGGTTGTGTACGCAGCCACACAGTGTCTGTAGGGCTGCAGCTGGAACGCGGAGCGAGATAACGAATACTCCAGGGGGGGAGCGGGGCAGCCCTGCGGGAAGGCTGGGAGCGGAGCGAGATTACGAATGCTCCGAGGTAGAACGGGGCAGCGCGGCAGGAGGGTTGATAATGGACCGCTCAGTAACTTACATAGCCGTGAAAAAGTTTCAGCAGCAGCAAGAAAGTTCTCAGTAGTAGCGATAGGCAGCTCAGCAGCCTGCGATCTCTCAGGCTGAGAAGCGGTGAAACGAAACGGGGGAATCAGCGGCCGTCTGATCCCTCCGGGTAGCAGCTTCTCGAGGTCCCGCCCGAGCGATTCTTCGTTCGCTTCTTGTCGTCAAGTTCTCTTCTATCTTCCTTCGCAATCACGTCGGGAGTTCACCATATGTCGCGGTTGAGGCGGGGAGGCGACATGGGTTTCAGGATACCAGCAGCTTTTTTATTGCAACAGTGCAGCTACCTTTATACAGTTCTGGGGTGACACATGTACACACAGCATTGGTTTAGCACTTCATAACAACTCATGATTGGACATACAGCCACATGTCCTAACACAATAGGCTGACATTCCTCACAGGAAACCCACTGTGTCACTGTCCTACTGTATGTTGTTAACCCTCTGCCAGGCGTAAGAAGTTCCATCTTCAGTATCTCAGTTTACTGAGAGCCCAGAACCAGCTGGGCTCCCCAACAGCACCCCACAGTAAGGTGGGAGCTCAGGGAGGCCACCCCCCTTTCCCAACTCCCCTCTACCCAAAGACCCCCATGGGACCGTCTGATCCACCAGACCACCCCCCCTTTTCCATCCTTCTCCCTGTTCCTCCCACTTTTCCATGGTCCCCTGTTATAATCTGCTTAAATATTGCAGAAAGAACTTCAGATTCGAATATTCCCTTAACAAAATCAAAACTCACACAAGTTATTAGTTGATACCAAAAACTGATCTTATTGATTGCTAAGAGGTGCAAAGAGAAAGGAAAAAATAAGAAAAGGTTGAAAATGCTAAGATTATTTCTAGAAGCAGAGAAAAGATACCACTGAAAAGTAGTTTTACCCGCTGAGCTGGTGTGTGGGGCAGGGGAGAAGCAGTTTCTGTCCCTTTTTTTTCTCTGTCTCTGCAGCTTTTGGATGTTGTCTCTGTAGCTGCAGGGGGTCTGACAGCTTTAGTTCTCTGCAATGCACCATGTGTGGTTTCACCGCTCACGCCCCTGGCCCAGGCCCTGCAGGGTCTCAGCTCAGCCAAAGCTTTGGGCCCTCAGAAATATGGTCAGGGTAGAAGGATAAGGTAGAAGTCCCACATGTGGCACGGTGGTCTCAGCTCTCTCCAGGCCGGCACAGTTCCAGTCTCCGGTGGCAGGCAGGCAGCACGCGGTGGCGGAGAAAAGGTGAGGGGAGGTGGGCAGAGATTCTCGGCTACAGTCACCAGTTCTTCTCCCTTTCCTCTCCCTGATTTTCCAAAATTTGCCCTCAACTTTTATAGTGTTCACAGAAGGTTGAACGTGGTTTCTTGGCACGTAGCCAGTTCAGATGTTGGAGGAGATATGATAACCATAAACAATAACAGGATCTTTTGGCAGGAAAAGTCTTGTGGGAAGTTCTGGTGGGAACTTCTGTCAGAGAGCTGACAGAGAATGTTTGATAGGAAGATTTTGATGGTCAGAAACAATAGAGAAACATAATCTTTGGCATTACAGATGGTTTCCGTGGTAACCAATATAACAACTGGAATGCATAATGGTTACCATGGTAACTGACCCTAGAGATGGAAATATATGATGGTTGCCATGGTAACTGATGTAACAATTAGAGTGCATAATGGTTGCCATGGTAACCGAGGTAAAAATAGGAATGTGTAACAGTTGCCATGGTAACCGCGGTAAAAATGAGAATGCAAAATAGTTGCCATGGTAACCGACATCACAATGAGACTTCATAATGGTTGCCATGGTAACCGACCGTAACAATGAGAATGCAAAATGGTTGTAATGGTAACCAACAAAACAAAGGGAATGCACAATGGTTGCCGTGGCAGCAACATAACAATGAGAATGCACAATGGTTTCCATGATAACCGACTGGAACAATGAGAATGGACAATGGTTGCCATGGTAACCAATGTAACAATGAGAATGCAAAATAGTTGCCATGGTAACCGACGTCACAATGAGACTGCATAGTGGTTGCCATGATGACCGTTTGTAACAATGAGATTGCATAATGGTTGCCAGGGTAACCAAGGTAACAATGGGAATGCATAGTGGTTGCCATGGTAGATGACGTCCCAACTAGACTGCATAATGGTTGCCATGGTAACCGATGTCACAATGGGAATAGTTAATGGTTGCCATGGTAACCTACGTAACAATGGGAAAGCAGAATGTCAGGGGGAGCTCTGTTCCAGCCAGGCTCTGAGGCTGTGGGTGAGGCAGTGGCCTGTGCTGGGCGTCAGGATGGGGGCTGACTGTTCCCAAAGCCCTCCCTGCCAGGGTGGGGCCTGGTGGCTGCCTGACCAGCTGCCCAGGCACGGAACTTCTTATCAGATGGAAACTGTGTCTTTCCTCCAGGCCCGAAAAATGCAGGTCCTCTTGCCAGACTTGGTGAACCCCCTGTGGCACAACAATTCACCTCTTGCAATGAAGGCCCTGGGGGTCCTCAGAAATGTGCTGGGGCACCTGGAGAGGGGAGGAGGGCAGTGCCATCGCCATGCAGGAACAGGTTGCAAGGCTGAGCATGGACCCAAAAAGGTGTGGGGGGGGCTGACACCCCATGGGGGTTCTGGGCATCGTGGGCAACCCTCCCCCCCTGCAGCCTGTGGGGAGGGTCCCTGCAAAACCCTGCACGAGCAGGGGCAGAGACGCTGCCACGGCCCTTCCCAGCACCTGCCCTACCTGCTCCAGCAGGGCTGGGCAGCAGCCCACGGCCACCGAGGTCTGAACACACGTGTCCCCACAGGTGTTGGAGGGCTTTGAGCCTCAATCCCTGTCCCCCAGGGCTGTCCCCAGACAGAGAACCCCAGATGCTTTTGCGGGGCGTGTCCCAGCTTCCTAAGGGCAGGATCACTGCAGGTCCCCTTGCCCAGGTCCTGGTGCCACCTCCCAGCTTCTGCTGTTCTGCAGGTCTCCAGGGAAGCTCTCCTGGCCTCAGCAAAGCTCCTCAAGTGGAAGGAGCTCAAGCACCTGGTGGAGACGTTGCAACCATGGAGGATCAGCGAGTGCTTGGTGAGGACAAGCCCCAGGGCCCAGGCTGGGCCGTGGGCTCTCCCTGCCCCGTGCCTGGGCCGGGGCTCTCCCCTGCCCTTCTGCAGCGCACACCCCACAGCCTGGAGCTGCAGCCTTGTTGCTGACCTCGAGCATAGAGCCCCAGGGGCTCTTCTGCAGGCTCATCTGCCTTCCCTGCCCCCACTGGGAGGGAGGACTGGAAGGGACACTGAGGGGCTTTGTCGACAACAACAAACTGGGAGGAGCTGTTGGCTCCCTGGAAGGCAGGGGGTCCCTGCAGAGAGACCTCGACAGATCAGAGGACTTGGCAACCACCGACCACATGAAGCCTGACAAAGACAAGCGCTGGATTCTGCACCTGGATGTACAGACATGCTGTGGAATGAGACATTGGAGAGCAGCCCCGTGGAAAATGACCTTGGGGTCCTGGTCAGTGGCCAGGTTGACACGAGTCAGCAGTGCCCTGGCAGCCAGGAAGGCCAACCCTGTCCTGGGGGGCATCAGGCCCAGCAGGGCCAGGGAGGGGATTGTCCCGCTCTGCTCTGCACTGGGGTGGCCTCTCTTTGAGTCCTGGGGGCACTTCTGGGTGACATAAGAAGAGAGACATTAGAGAGCGTCCCAAGGAGGGCCATGGGAACAGTGAAGGGCCTGGAGGGGTGTTTTTCCAGGGGATGAGGGTTGGCACAAGACACACAGACACCAATTTTAAGGAACAAGGGTGTAATTTTACTACTGTGCAAAACAGTGAAGAATTAAAAAGGGATCATCTTTAACAAAACTACAAAAACTCTTAGGCAAATTCATTATTATTCAAATTCACCTGAAAAAAACTCCTTAACAGACCTTTTAAAACTACGAAAAACCTTTAAATTAAAATTGCCTCTGAGAATTCAAACCAAAGAAATTCGGCTTTTGCGGTTGTTGTAGTTTAGGAATGGCATTCCCCAGTTTGGTGTTCACCAGTTTACTGTTCCCACTGGAACACCCCAGACCACGTGCTGCTCACCCACTCCCTTCCCCTGCCCTCCCTCTGGGGAGGGACTGAGAGGAGAACTTGGAGGGACAAAAGGGAAAGATTCCAGCTTGGGATAAGAACAGTTCCCTGGGAACAGCGATGCAGTCAGAAAACGAGCAGTGACAGCAGCAACACCAACAGCAGAGTGTCCAGGACAGGCAAAGGGGTCACTCTGCTCGCTCCCCACATGGAACCGGCACCACTGGAAGTCTCTGCGTGCACTGGGCAGACGAGGGGTGAGCACACACGTGGTGCTGGTGTGGGGAGATGAACCTGAGTGGGCACAAGCACCCACAGCTCCCTGGGGAAGGGGGGGGCACGAGAGGCTGTGGGACAAACAGTGCCTTGGGCTCACCAACAGGAACATTTCCTGGGAAAATCCCCCCAGGGTGCAGCCCTGGGATGTGCTTCTGTGCACAGAGCTCCCCGTGCCCACCCCTCAGGCCTCGGGGGGGGCATCTCAGGCAGGGGCAGAGCAGGTGACACCCTGTAGGGCTGGGATGGCTCCAGCCTGTGGAACGGAGGACTCGTGACACAGAGGGAAACCACCCCAAAAAGCTGAGCTGGAGCCGTGATCCTGCAGGGAGAAATCTCTTCTGGCTGTCGCCTAAACAGGCCCAGGGGCCTGGCTGCTCTTACCATGAGACCTCTCCTGACTGTCTCAGAAAAGACAAAGCAATCGGGGGGTTTCCAAGTCCTCAGAAAAGGAAAATGCCCAATCTGGCTTCAGGAGGGGGAATTAGGGACTGGACAGCTCCCCCTCAGTCCTTGGGAAGGTGACAGGACAAGCCCTCCCACAGTCGTCCCCAGGCGCTTGAGGGCAAAGAAAAATGCAGTAGAAAGTGTTTTTTGGGAGGGGAAAGGAGGGAATGAGGCACCCTTGGACTTTGGGAAGGCCTTAGCCCTGGGCCTCCCATCATCTCCCAGCCAGACTGAAGTAGGGGATGATGATGAAAGGACGGAAGTTTGGCTGGATGACCAGGCCCAGGAGTCACCGGTGGGTCTGGAGCTGTCCTGGCAGCCCCTCAGTCACTGTTGTCATCCCTCTGTGCCCAGCACTGGGACATTACTGGGATGCCCATGAGCAATTGTCTCTGCCCGTTGACCACAGACCTTCCCTTGGTGAGGGAAGGAAAACCACTCAGGTTCCCGGTGGCCTTTGAAGCCCACAGGAAGGTTTGCTTAGGTGAGTCTCTCGTTCCACTGCAGGCATTGCTGCTCAGCCCCAGGGCTGCCTGGCAGCTCCCCCCCAAAAACAGCCCTGAGCATTTCCTTTGCTTCATCTTATCTTTCTTTTCTTCTTCTCTGCTCCCAACTTCCTGCCATTGACCATCTCTGTATGCCCTTCCCTACCTGGTACCACAGGAACACCACCTTGGGGCCAAGCTCATCCAAGGAGTGTCTCATTAACAGTCTGTTAAGGCTGTTCCCTTCCTTGCCAGAGGCACCAAGTGCCCTTCAAGAACCCTAAGTCCCCCTCAGCACCTTGGGGTGCCCCCCAAGTTTCCCCCCCCCAGCCTCCCTGTCCCCCTCCCCGTTGCTTAATTTTTGTCAATAATTTCACCTTCCCCCACCCAAAACCCGCCTAGTCTTTTTTTGGGGGGTGGGGATCCCTGGGACAGCCAATCACAGCAAAGGGGCAGGGCTTTGGGGGCGGGGCTGGCCACACCCTGCAGGTAAGAACTCCTCTGACCACCTCCCAAATTCCTCTCAGTCTCCCCCAGAGTCACAACAGGTCAGTGGGGTGCCCCTCCCCCACCCCCCCACTTGGGCGCGGGGGTGGGGGAGGGGTGGACGATGTGGCCAATCAGGGCCGGACTTCGGACCCCCCTGGGCTGGGGGGGGAGGGGCAGGAGGGAGACCCACATTTTGGGGGGTTGGGGAGGTGCAGGACCCATACCGGGGGTTGTCTGTGGGGGTTGGTCCCACATCTGGGGGTGGAGGGGGTTGGATTTGGGGAGGGAGGGACATTTGTGGGGAGGGAACTCACAGCTGAGGGGACCCACATTTGGGGGTGGACCCACATTTGGGGGTCTTTATGAGGCAGGACCCACATTTGGTCCCCCCCCCAGGGCCCCAAAATACCCCACAGGACCCAAATAAACCCCCCAAATCCCTTCAGAACCCCAGAGTCCCCTGCAAGACCAATTCCAGGACCCCCAACCCCCTCCCAAATTCCCCTCCCCAACCCTCAGATCCCCCCCAGAACCTCCCCGGACTCCCCAGGACCCCAAAATCACCCCAAGGACCCAAATAACTCCCCAAGATCGTCCCAGTAACACCACCAGGAGCCCCATAACCTCCCAAAATCCTTCCAAAGACCCCAAAACCCTCCAGGAACTCCCTAGCACTCAATAACCCCCCAAAATCCCCTCCCCAATCCCCCAATATCCCCCCAAACCCCTCTCCCAGGACCCCAATAGCCTCCCAAAATCGCCCCAGGATCTCCCCAAAATCCCTGGAAAGACCCCAAAACTCCTCCTTCCAGGGCCCCTGTAGCAGCCCAAGGACCTTCCCAACATCCCAATAAACCTCCCCAAAATCCCCCGGACACAAATAACCTCCCCAAATGTCCCCAGGCCCCCTCCCCTACCCCCCAAATCCCTCCAAGGATCCCAAAACCCTCCAGGAACTCTCTAGCACTCCATAACCCCCCACCCCCGCCAAAAACCAACTTCCCCTAAAACCCCTCCAACGACTCCAACAACCCTCTAAATCACCCCCCTCCGCCCCGTGATTCTCCAGCTGCCCCTCAAAGGCCCCCAAAATTTTCCACCCGGCCCCAAATCCCAATAAACCCCTCCCTCTCCCCAGGATCCCCCTCCACGATGACCTGCAGGCCCCCCGCCCTGCACTGGGACCCCCGCCGCCCCACCGCCTCGCGTGCCTCGCCGCGCGTGGCTGGACGAGGACGCGCCCTGGCCCGACCCCACCCTGGGGGTCGCGGGGGACGCCCCGACCCGCGCCCACCTCCTCAGCAAGGGCGGGGGGGGCGTCCTTGCGGGGACCCCCTTCGCCCAGGCGGTTTTGGGGGTGTCGGGGTGCCGCGTCACCTGGAGGGTCCCCGAGGGGGCTCGCTGCCCCGGGCGGGCGGTGGTGGCCGAGGTGGAGGGTCCCGCGGGGGGTGCTGGTTGGGGAGAGGGTGGCCCTCAACGTTTTGGGGCGCTGCAGCGGGGTGGCCTCGATGGCCGCCAGGGCCGTGGGGGTGGCCCGCGGTCACGGGTGGGGCGGGGTCGTGGCGGGCACCCGAAAAACCACTCCGGGCTTCCGAGTGGCGGAGAAATACGCGCTGGGCGTGGGGGGTGCCGACCCCCACCGCGGGGGGCTGGGGGGGGGGCTGCTCCTGCTCAAGGACAATCACCGAGCGCTGGCGGCGGCGGCGGGGGGACTCCAGAAGGTGGGCACCCCCAAAATTTTGGTGGGGGGGGTAAGGGGTCGAGGGACCCTTGAGTTGGAGGCGGGTGGTTCGGGGAGAGGTGCCAAAGTCTGGGGGAGAGAGAGGACGGGGCGACTCTGATGTGGCGGGGAGAGATCCATAAACTGGGGGGTCTGGATAACGGCACCCCGAAATTTTAGGGGAGGGGCATCGGTATATTCGGGGGGGGAAGAAGGGGTTGGAGCAGGTGGGCGCCCTGAAATTTTGTGGGAAAGGGCACCCGTATTTGGGGGGAGGGGCTCGATTTGGGGTAGAAGGTGGGCGGGGCACCCCAGATTCGGGGGGAGGGGGGAAAAGTGGATTTGGACGGGTGACCCCTAAATCGGGGGTTCTGGGGGAGGGCCCCCGAATTTGGTAGGGACACACCGATTGGGGGACAGTGGGTGGAGGGCAGACAGAAGGACTCCTGGACTGGGTGGGTGAAACCCAATATTTGGGGGGGAGGAGCCCAGTTTGGGGAGGAAATGGGGGGACCCCTGAATTGAGGGGTTCTGGGTGGGAGGAAAGACAACCTCGGTTTTTGGGGGTGTTGGATAGGGGGACTCCTGAACTGGACGGGTGGGGGCCCGATTTTGGGGGTAATAACTTGGGGGACCCCAAATTTCGGGGATGGTGGGGGAACACTGATATTGGGAGGAGGAGACCCAATATTTGAGAGGGGCCCTGAACTGGGGGAGGGGGGATTAGAGGGTTCTGTGTGAGGGGTGATGTGGGGGGACCCCTGGATTGGGGGATGAGTGGGGGAACCTCAGTTTGGGAGGGAAATGGGGGTCACACCTGGGCTGGGAGATCCTAAATTCGGAGGACGATAGGTGGGGGTGGGGGAACCCTAATTTTGGGGGGGAAACGGGAGACACCCTTGAACTGGGGGATTTGGGAGGCGAGGACCCCAATTTGGGGGATCACTGCGGATGGGGGGTCAATGGGAGAGACCCCAGTTTTGAGTGTAGGGGGGACCCCATTTGGGGGGTTCTGGGTGGGGCACCCCCTGTTTTACCCCCCCCTCACCTCATATTGGGGTTTGGGGGGGTCCCTCTGGGATTCCTCCCCCTCACCCTTTCTCCCCCCCGCCCCCAGATGGTTTTGGGGGTGCGCCGGGCTGGGGCTTCACCCGCCGGGTGGGGGTCGAGTGCTCCAGCGCGGCCGAGGCGCTGGAGGCCGCGGGGGCGGGGGCTGACATCGTCCTGCTCGACAACCTCCCCCCCGAGGTGAGCCCCCAAAATCTGGGGGGGCAGCCCCAGGCGTGGGGCTGGACCCCCAAAAAGGGGGAAACCCCTGTATGAATTGTGGGGCAGCCTCAGAGATAAGGAGGGGTGGGGGGGGAACCCCATTTTGAGGGTCGGTGGGTTGGGAAACCCCAATTTTGTGTGTCAGTGGGTGGATAACTCGTGGGTTCGGTTGGGGGGCCCCCAATTTGGGGTGTTTCTGAGTGGAAGGGACCCCAATTTTGGGGGTCAGTGGGTGGGTAGCTTGTGGATCGGGGGAGGGTTGGGGTGGGGAAACCACCAATTTTTTGGGGGGGGGTCCTCCTTGCATGCCCCCAGTTTTGGGGGTGGGGGGCTCCTCGCTGACGGGGTGCCCCCCGTGCCCCCCAGGAGCTGCACTCGGCGGCGGCGCAGGTCAAGGCTGCGCACCCCGGAGTGACGGTGGAGGCCAGCGGGGGAGTCGTTTTGGGGACCCTCCCCCAGTTTTTGGGGCCCCACATCGACGTGGTGTCCATGGGGTGCCTGACCCACAGCGCCCCCGCCCTGGACTTCGCGCTGCGGGTGCTGGAACCCTAAAATCCGTCCAGAGGGGAACGGAAAGCCACCCTGGGACCCCCCGAAATCCCCCCTTTGGGAGGGGCACCCTGAAATCCGACAGTGGGTCCTCCTAGCCACCAGGGGGCGCCAACGCCTGAGCACCCCCAACCCTCCCAATGTCCAGGGGACCCCAAAATCCATCCCGGGGCCTCCCAAAGCACCTGCTGGGACCCCCCATTTCCACCCTGGGGTCTCCCCTGCCCAGGGAGGACCCCAATACCCATCCTGGGGTCCTCCCAAACCCTTCCTCCCTCCCAGGGGTGACCCCAGGTCTCCCTCCCGGGGTCCCACCACCCCCCTTTTCTCTCTGTACCCCCAAATAAACCCCTCCCACACCTCCCCGCCCACGTGTGCCCGAAATTTTTGGGGGCGTTGCCCACCCCAGACCCCATCGCTGAGTGCAAAAACAGCCACTTCATACCAAAAAAAATGGGGAGGGGGGGAGACCCCTCCTCAAAAAGAGTGGAAGTTCTGCTGATTGGGGAATGGGATCCACCAATTTTCTGGAAATTGGCGCTCGGGGAACGAGTTGGAGTTCAGGACAACAGTTTGAGGGGTCCAGAGCCCAGTTTAAGGATCCCAAACCCCAGTGTGAGGGCCAAGATCCCAGTTTAAGCATCCCAAACCCCAGTCTGAGGTCCCCAGAGCCCAGTTTAAGGATCCCAAACCCCAGTTTGAGGGCCCTAGAGCCCAGTTTAAGGATCCCAAACTGGGACCAGCACCCATCTCATGAGTGTGATCTCTTATCCCAGGACCAGCACCCATCCCCCCGGCATTCCCATTTCCAACCACATTAACCCCTTCCCTTCGGCAGCTCGACCCTCTGGAGCCCTCCCCACAGCAGCTCATTCCTGCCCCGGGAATGTGACCTGTGGAGCAGAACCTGCCGTGCAGGGGACACAGGGTGGGTGTTTACCAGCTCTGAAGTCACATGTCCCCAGGGGGTCCTTGAAACGGGATTTAAAACAGGGACGTGAAAATCTTCGTTAAACATCAGAATAATGTGAAGTTACAAATTAACTTTTACTCAGCTGCAGGGGAGAAAAGTCACGGCATCATCAAGTTACTGAGGTTTGGAAAAGATCTCCAAGGTCATCGAGTCCAAGCTCTGACCAATCACCCCACTTGTCAACCAGACAAAAACACCGGGTGCTATGTGCAGTCGTTCCTTGGACACCTCCAGGGGTGGGGACTCCAAACCTCCCCGGGCAGCCCCTCCCGATGCCAGACCGCCCTTTCCATGGAGAAATTCCTCTCCACGTCCAGCTTGAATCTCCCCTGGCACAACTTGCAGCCGTTTCCCCTTGTCCTGTGCCTTGTTCCCTGGGAGCAGAGCCCGATCCCCCCCCGGCTCCCCCCTCCTGTCAGGGGGTTGCAGAGCCAGAAGGTCCCCTCCGAACCTCCTTTTCTCCAGGCTGAGCCCCCCAGTTTCCTCAGTAGCTCCTCACAGGACTCACTTCCAGCCCCTTCCCCAGCTCCGTTCCCGTCTCTGGACTCGCCGCTCCACCCACACCGAAAAGAAAAACCGGCCGCGGTCCGAACAAAGCCCGTGGGAGATCGCGATCGGCTGCTGTGAACCCGCACGGGGGTGTTCGGGGGGCAAGGATGTTCAGGAGAACACGGGGCTGTTTGGGGGGACAAAAAAAAAAAACAAGCCGGACACTACTGGAGCCGCCGTCGCGATGTCCGCGCTCAGCGCCAGCCGCGGAGGGGAGGTCGGGAGCCACAGGGCTCGACGGGGAGGACCGGGATCGGGCTGGGGCTGGGGGTCCCGTCTCGGGGGCGGCCTCGGAGCTGCTGCCCCCGCTGCCCCCCCCCAGGGGTCGGTGCCCGCTGCCCCCCGAGTGCTGCCGGTCCCGTTGGGAGCTGGGAACGTCCCTTAAGTTGGCATCCACCAGGCCCCCTCCCCTGGGGTAACTGCACGGGCACTTCCAGTTCTGCCCGTCATTCCCGAATTAGGGGAAAGGTGAAGAGCGCCGGCCCGGCCGTGTCCCTCCCGCTGTCCCTCCGGTACCACTCCAGTGTCCCCATGGCCACCTGCCCTAAGTGTCACGGTGACAGCGTGGGGGGAGCTCCGCCCACGAGCGGCGGGGGCTGCGGATCTCACAAGGGATGCTCCGAGATTTGGGGTTTGGCCCCCGGCAGCGGGGGAAGAGCGAGGGGGAAGGCACGAGGGGCTGAGCTCAGAGTACAGGGGAGGTGACAGAGCGGGCAGGTGCTCGCCCAGATCCCTACACGGAATCACAGACTGGTCTCGGTGGGGAGGGACCTTAAGAGACCACTCAGTTCCGCCAGTTCCTGCCACGGGCAGGGACACCTTCCACCAAACCAGATTGCTCCAAGCCCTGTCCGACCTGCCCGGGAACACTTGCAGGGATGGGGCACCTACAATAGCCTCTGTGTGTGTGACCTTTGGTCCTTTGTGCCTCCTCTGTGCCCCTCCTGCTGTGATCCCCCCCGTGTCGATTCCTCACCTCCACCTGTCTGGGGGTGTTGGTGTTTCCAGAGTCACCTCAGCAATGTCCTTGACCTTGCACAGCCCTCGGACAGGAGAATCACGAGGCTGAACGTCTCTAACACAAACCCGGCAGTTTCTCTCCACAGGGTGTCACCTTCGGCCTTGTTGGGAATTCAGGGCTTTTCCTGGTTTTCTCTAAACTTTTTGGTGGACAAGCTGCAATAGGACTGGATCACCCTTAAGGAAAAAAAGAAAAAAACCAATATCCACAGCTAATCCCAAAGGAAAACAAACCCCAAACACACAAAGCTTCCACAGTTACAGCTCCCTGTCTTTTTTTCTGTGTCACCTTCCTGTCAGTTAAAGCTCAAACAAGGTGTAAAAGGCTTGGGCGGGTTGAGGTTTGTCTGCAGGTTTCCCAGGATTTTTTGTTTTGTTTTCCTACCCTGTGGCATCGCTTTGGTAGAAAGCTCAGGCAAGAAGGGAAAACACCATTTTAAAGCACTTGTGGCTTGTGAAAACCCCATGGAAGAACCCAAAGGTTCCATCCCGGGGTGTTCCCTCATCCCTCACGCTCCTTTTCCCGCAGCAGCTGCTCCAGAACGTGGTACGGCAGGGCTGGAGGTCGAGATCCAGCAAACCTGCCCCAAATGTGCAGCCCAGCAAACCAGGGGCCGGGTTCAGCTTCGGTGAGTGTGGCAGGGCTGGAAGGGAGGTGTAATAAGTAGTAGTAGTAGTTAAATTTACTCATCAAATTAGTAATAGTGGCTTACTCATTAAACTGTAGTGCATGTTATATTCTTATATATATATGTCATTATAATCACTGTTCTGTTACGGGTAAGAAACTGTAAGTTGTAGAATGGTTCATTAATCTATCAGCATTGTAAGCTGAAAAAGCATGAAGTTTGCAGTTCTAAAGCTAGAAAGACAAACCATTGTGCCTTGTTAAGTAAATATTTTTATATCTTATTTTTCTAAAAAGCTTATTGTCTCACAACACGCATAAAGTAAAGGAAAGAAGGACAAGGATTGAAGAGTCAGGAACTGAAACAATACAGAATATCCAAGATGGACATCTGGAGATGCCTGCACGCCAGGCCTCAAGGTCTAGGGACTGATTGGAACTATGGGAGGAGAAAGCACCTGGCAACCAAAGCGAGAATGCAGAGAGGCCAACCAGAATCAGACCTGCAAAGCTCAGATCCAATAGAAAAACAACAAGTGACAATGGGAGGGAAACCGATAAGGGAATAAAAGTTACTGGTTTTGTTCACTGCGCTTGCGTGCCGTGAGTGGAGTGATGCCCAAAACAAGGCAGATAAAAAAACTGCTTAAAGGCAGAATTTTGAGCCCATAAACAGCAGGTATTTATTGAATGATTAACGACGCCGGGGTAGCTTCCAGCTCAGGCTGGACAAAAAGCTCCGAAGTGGTTCAGTAAAAACAAGCAATTTATACAGTTTCTAATCATGATTACAACATAATCACATGCATATTCATATTATTGCATCATTAGATTACAATATTCATAGCAGGTGGAGTCAGGGTGGAGATTGAGGCGTGGTCTCTATTTTGAGGAATATTATGGTGGGAGTTCCTGCCTGCCTTCATCCTGGGGTCTACATTTTACTCATCTTCCTCGGGTGACATCCGGGACCTTTTGTTCTCATGTCCTGATCATCCAGGTTTGAAGAAAACCTTGGCTCTAGGCCTACTTTACCTATTCAAATGTCTACCTTGGCTCCTCTGGATGAGATTTATGTGTGTTGAGTTCTTTGTCTAGTGTTTGTTGTGGTTCCTTTAAGGTCTAATGCTCTTAATAGAGAACATAGCCTTCTTGTAAAAGTACAGCTTACAGTAAACGAAATACAGGGGGTAAGGGGGGCTCTTGTGGGTTTACAGTAAAAGTGTTTCGATTAACCCTTCCTGCTTCATTCCCCCCTTTTCTTAGAACTTACGAACTCTTTCGTCAAGTTCCAGGGAAGTGTGAGTGTGTATTATTGCCCATAATATTTGGGTTCTTTTGACTATGGAGTGTAACCTATACCACAGCCATATATTTAAAAGGGATAATAAAAGCATGGTTATCACTGTAATTAACATTGGATCTATTAGGTAGTCGAAACTGTGGATGTCAAAGGGGATTGTCCTGTAAAGATATCCCACCAGTGATGCTGTCCTGTTTGTTCTAATTTAGTGTACAATGACTTTGGGGTTTAATCCAGTCCTGGTGTGTGCATGGTATGTTATTGTGTAGGATGTAAATGGCCATGCCTGGTCGAGGTGCTGTTTCACCCGAAAATATTGATGTGATAACTCGTGCATTTGACCATGGCCATTCCATGGTAGTGTTTTGTGTGGAGATTATACTTATCAAGAGTTCACAGAGTAATGCTGGGATTTGCCAGTCCATGGTAGGGGTTCCTTCAGGAATTCTCTTGGGGGTTCTCTGGAGCTTTCTTGACCCGAGAGTAGTGGATCCAAGCAGGTCGCTCCTTAATCCTTATTGCCGTGAAGGTGGTCAGTAGTATCTGGAATGGTCCTTCCCACTTTTTTTGCAGAGGTTTTCCTAAAAGATTCTGAACATATACTCGGTCACCAGGATATAATGGATGCAATTTACAGTCAGGTTGTTTGGGTTGGTTGTCTATTACCACTGTAGCATTTTTATCAAAATGTTTTCCACTGCTATTACATTTGTTCTGTATGGGAATGCTTCAGGCCACCCAGAAAATGTGTCTGTCAAAACAAGGAGGTATCTATATCCCCCCCTTTTCTTGGGAGTTCAGAGAAATCAATTTGCCATACTTCTCCGGGGAATTTTTCCCTGTTTATTGCCCCTTTCTGTATTCTAGTTTCTGTGTTAGGGTTATTCTTCAAGCAACGTTCACATCGAGATGTGACTTGCTTTATTGCTGTGAAAAGCTTTGGTCCTGCTATCCTAGCTTTTAAGTACTGATAGAGGGGGCTCTAAGGCCTAGTGAGCCTTTTCGTGTTCTGCTTTTACAAATTGCCAGATTAATTTTTCTGGAAGTACTAATTGTCCTGTCTCTAGCTGGCCCCATCAGTTATCCAGCATCTTACCTTTGTTCCTTTGTATCCACCTGTGATCTGAGTCATGGTACTCTGGCTTAAAATTAGTATCTAATTCCTCTGGGACTAGGGCTGATACAATTACCTCGTCAGTTCTTGCAGCAGCTAATTTAGCTTCTGCATCAGCTTTTCGGTTACCTATTTCTGGAATAGTGTTACCTCTTAGGTGTCCCTTGTAATGCATTATGGCCACCTGATTTGGGAGTTGGACAGCTTCTAACAATCGTAGGATTTCTTCAGCATGTTTTACAGCTATCCCGTGGGTCGTCAGCAGTCCTCTCTCCTTCCAGATTGCTCCATGAGAATTGCAATGGAGAAAGCATATTTAGAATCTGTCCAAATGTTAATTCGTTGTCCTTCTGCTAGTTCAAGAGCTCGGGTCAGAGCTATCAGTTCTGCTTTTTGTGCCGAGGTCCCTGCAGGTAAAGGGTTTGATTTGATTACCTGTTCTGTTGTGGTTATTGCATAACTTGCCAGTCTCACTCCATGCCTCATAAAGCTGCTGCCGTCTGTGAACCAGTCTTCCACATCTTCAAGCGATTCCTCTGTAAGGTCCGGGCGGCTGGAATACACAGCTTCGATGGTTTCCAGGCAGTCATGCTCGACAGGCTCTGCTGACATTCTTCCTTCTAGGAATGAAGCTGGGTTGACAACGTTAGTCACTTGAATGGTTATATCATCTGATTCAGCTAGGATTGCCTGATACTTCAGGAATCTGGAAGATGACAGCCAATGGCCACCCTTCTGTTCCAGTACTGATGATACAGTATGGGATACCAGAACAGTCATTTTCTGACCCATAGTAAGTTTTCTGACTTCTTCTATATTCATTATCACAGCAGCAACTGACCTCAAACAGGTAGGCCATCCTTTGCTTACTTCATCTAATTGTTTAGAGAAGTAGGCTATCTGTTTAATCCCAGGAAATTCAACAATGCAATTGTCCATTCTATACATTTTTCTTCAGTTTCAGTTGCTATGAGTAAATCATCTACGTATTGTAGAAGAATACCCTCTCCCTGTGGCCGTTCCCATTGTTCCAATTCCTTAGATAATTGATTTCCAAATACTGTGGGACTGTTTTTAAAAACCTTGAGGTAAGACCGTCTGATTCACATTCTATTAATAATCCTAATTCTAAAAATCCTAATTCTAAAAAATTTCTCTATTATGGGTTCAATTCCCTTGTCCAATCTTTTAGTCTCAGTGGATATTGTTTCTTAGCCACTGGTTTGGCTCCTGGTTGTAGTTATGTTTGAATAGGAATCTGATTGACATTTAAATGATCCTGGTTTGGCTGCACATAGTTCATTGCTAAAGTCAGAGCTGCTATTATTTGTTCTTTCTTTACCTTAAGTCCAATTTTACCTTGTTTAAATTCTATTACAGCTCCCAGAATTTCTAGTAGGTCTCTGCCCAATAGGGGTTTGGGTGAATTTAGTAAATACAAAAACTGATGGACTCCCGTTTGTTTTCCAATTTTATATTTTAGGGGTTTCAAAAAGAAAGTTTTTTTCTGATTGGCCTGTAGCTCCCATTACTTGGACATGTTTATCACTTTTAGGTATTAATTTTTGATTCAAAACAAAAAATATAGCCCCAGTATCAGTTTAAAAAATCTAATTCTTCTTTTTCTTCCCCTAGCTTAATTTTTACCAGTGGGTCCCCTCAGGGCAGGCCTGCCGACCTTCCCTCACTCAGTACCCTGTAAGCAACAACAGCCCCTCCTGTGCCTGTATCTCTACCTGTTAATCCAGGGCATTCTACAACATGCACACTGGTTCTGACCCAACCTTGTTTGTCGGGGAGGCAAACTTTACATCTGTTACACAAGGCTTGTACCAACAATTACAAAATAAACAATTCTAGGTCTTATTCAATGTGGTGTGCTTATAGTTAACCCATATAGCAATTCTTGGCATGATAAGACCTTTAACTATGTGTACCTGGATGTTTCAAGGTAAGCAAGATATACCAGGTATATAATAATTTTTCCAAAAAACAAACAAGACAATACAAAATGACAATAAACACACACACACACAACTATCCAAAAATAACGAGACAATACAAAATGACAATAAATACACACAAAACTATTAACACAATAACAGTGCCCCAAACCCCAGTTCATAGGGTGGTTTGTCAATTGTTCAAAACTGCCCTTCATATAATAACTCAAACCTAAAAAAAAAACTCTTAATGAGATGTTTTTATAACTTTACCTTTTTACTTTGTTGGCCACAGACCGTGAAATGCCAGAACCCGTTTTTTTTTTTTTTTTGTTGCAGCTAACACACACACAGGTACATATAACAAACTACATATAACAAATGACAGTGTAATACTAAATAAACTCAGCACAATAACTACATATAAGACAAGACAATATGGCACGTTCCAGGCCCAGAATCCTTATTTAAACCAGAAACCAGAAGGAAACTATGGGGGTAGTCTCCAAACAGAAGGAGACCGATTCCTCAGTTCTCCCAAACAGAAGGAGACCGATTCCTCAGTTCTCCCAGACAGAAGGAGACCGATTCCTCAGTTCTCCCAAACAGATATTCAGCCAAGTGTTTAGCTAAATACAACTACAGACCAAAGAAGCATCCTTCTTATGGCGTGTTCTACATGATAACAGCAGCGTCCTGCCCATGTGATACAACACCTTATTACAGACACCAATGCAGGCAAGTTAAAAACCAGAATAAATACCTTTTGATTATGGGAACTTTATCCACTACTGTGAGAAGCCAACGAAGACAGGAGCCCCCCCTTTATAGGTAAAAGCTTACCTTGAGCGTGCCTGGGAAGGGGTCCTGACCTTCAATGGATTTCATAGCCAAGGGATAGATGTCCCATCTGGGGTGCCAAATTGATGCCCAAAAAAAGGCAGATAAAAAAACTGCTTAAAGGCAGAATTTTGAGCCCATAAACAGCAGGTATTTATTGAATGATTAACGACGTCGGGGTAGCTTCCAGCTCAGGCTGGACAAAAAGCTCCAAAGTGGTTCAGTAAAAACAAGCAATTTATACAGTTTCTAATCATGATTACAACATAATCACATGCATATTCATATTATTGCATCATTAGATTACAATATTCATAGCAGGTGGAGTCAGGGTGGAGATTGAGGCGTGGTCTCTATTTTGAGGAATATTATGGTGGGAGTTCCTGCCTGCCTTCATCCTGGGGTCTGCATTTTACTCATCTTCCTCGGGTGACATCCGGGACCTTTTGTTCTATCCATTGTTCTCGTGTCCTGATCGTCCAGGCTTGAAGAGACCTTTGGCTCTAGGCCTACTTTACCTATTCAAATGTCTACCTTGGCTCCTCTGGATGAGATTTATGTGTGTTGAGTTCTTTGTCTAGTGTTTGTTGTGGTTCTTTTAAGGTCTAATGCTCTTAATAGAGAACATAGCCTTCTTGTAAAAGTACAGCTTACAGTAAACGAAATACAGGGGGTAAGGGGGGCTCTTGTGGGTTTACAGTAAAAGTGTTTCGATTAACCCTTCCTGTTTCAGAGCAGGAGTCTCCCCGGCTGCCCAGCATGCTCTTTTGCTTATTTGCATTTTCTATAAATCTTCAATAAATTTTTATTACTATATTTCAAGTCAGTTTCATTTTACTTATAACGGAGGGAACGGGGAGGGGCGAACGGCAGCAAACGAGACAAAAAAAAAACAGACAACCCCCCCAAAAAAACCCCCAAGCAACGTCCAAAAACCCAAACCCAGCATTGCAGTTCAGGAGGAATTTCAAGGTAGGTGTTTTATTTGGAATAGATTTCTGTTCTTTTTTATAAAAAACTATTTGAAATCCCAAATCCCCTCTTCCCTTTCCAGCTCAGGACTGCTGAGGGGGACCCGTGTGGTATTTCTGGGACTTTCTTCTTCTTTTGACTATCTTGAGGTTTTGGTTTTTTTCACTGCCTGAGTTAACTCAGCACGGAGCGATGATCCTGCACTGGCTTTGTTAAAATAACCCCGTGCAGCATCAGAGGAACGTGGGGATGTGACACACAAATTCCTCCTCACTGGAGCCATTACAGCAAATTCTGGGGGGCAGCAAATTCTGCGGGGCAGCAAATTCTGTGGGGCAGCAGCAGAAGTTTGATGGGTATTTTTAGTCAAACATTTTGTTACCTGGCACTTTCCTGCTCCATTTTCAGTAGCTTTGGAATAATTTGGTAATTAATGGTGCTGTGGGCATTGCTCAGAGCTCAGGGGAGTTTCAGGAGGGAAAATTGAGCATCTTTGTGACTTTTTTACCTGTTTTTTTTCCCACCAGAACTGAGGGATGAGCAGAAGGAATTCCAAGCCACCGCCAGGAAATTCGCCCTGGAGGAGATTATTCTTGTTGCTGTTCAGTATGACAAGACTGGGGAGGTAAATCCATGAAAAATAGATTTGTCTCTTAACCCGAATTGTAAAATGTAGAAATAAAACAAATATATAAATAATAAATATAATAAACATTTTTAAATGAAAATAACAAACATATAAATAATAAATATAATGATAAACATATAAAAATAACAAGTGTATCAATAAGAAATATAATAATAAACATATAAAAATAGAAATTTCTGAATAATAAATATATTAATAAACATAAATATAAAAATAACAATGAATAAGTAATAAATACAATAATAAACACATAAAAATAAAAATAACAAACGTCTAAATAATAAATATAATGATAAACATATAAAATAAAATTAACAAACATATAAATAATATCATAATAAACATATAAAAATGAAAATAAACAACTAAATAATAAATATAGCAATAAACATATATACATAAAAATAACAAACATATATACTAAATATAATAAACATATAAAAATAAACGTATAAGTAATAAGCATAATAATGAATATACAAAAATAAAAATAATTAATAAAAATATATTTATTATATAAATAATATATTATTGATATAACATATTATTAATCTATAAAGAAAAATGGTGTTACAAATATAATAAATAAATAATAATTAATATAAAAATAATAAAAATATTAAATTAAATAATGTAAAAATAAAAATAAAAATAAAAGAAAAAGAAAAAGAAAATAAAAATAAAAATAAAAATAAAAATAAAATACAAATAAAAAGAAATTAAAAATAAAAATAAAAAGAAAAAGAAAAACAAAAATAAAATTAAAATAAAAATAAATTAAAAATAAAAATAATAAAAAATTTAAAATAAAAATAAATTAAAAAGAAAAAGAAAAAGAAACTGGGATCTGGGCCCTCCAAACTGGGATCTGCAGCCTCCAAACTGGGATCTGGGCCCTCCAAACTGGGATCTCCGCCCTCCAAACTGGGATCTGGGGCTTCCAAACTGGGATCTGGGACCTCCAAACTGGGATCTGGGCCCTCCAAACTGGGATCTGGGCCCTGGAGTGACGGATTAAAGCCCTGACCGTTCCCTTGCAGCAAATTAATTAATTAATTAATTAATGACAGAGGAGCCCCTGATGTGTGTGTGTGACCAGGCAATCCCATTAATCATTAATTAATTAACTGATGGCAGAGGAGCCCTTGATGTGTGTGAGCGTGGCCGGGAGGGGGGGATTGGTCGGTGCCCACCATTCCACAGCGATCCCAAATTGGCTGCCCAGACCCTGGGGCTGCTGATCCCCCCCCGGGATGTGGCTGCTGATCCTTTGGGATGTGTCCCCCTGTGCCCTCGATTTGGGCTGAAACCAAACCAAATCCGCTCTGCTTTCCCCCCTGAGGGGACAGGGGGGGTTACTCAGGGTTACCCTGCCCTGCCCTGGCTCTGGGACAGGGATCAGCTGCTCCTGACTCAGCCACCAACCTTCCCCCCCCATACCCCGAGGGAAAACAGGAAAACTCTGGGGAGTTCCACTGGATTTCCTCCAGGGAAGGCATTTCCCAGGAGTCCCAGAGCCTGCCCAGCGTGGTGGAGCAGCACAGGCCCTTCCCCAGGGATCACAGCTCATCCCTCCCCACCCCAACACACACAAAGGCTTTGCAGTTCAAGAGGAAAAACTTTATGCATTTACCTATAAAAGTTGGGGGTTTTCTCACTGCTTGATTCCTTGCTTGAAGCAGAACAATCAACAGAGGCTCTCCCAGCACATTCCTGACCCCCAGCAATGGGATTTCAGCAACTGCTAACAGCAAAAAAAAATGCATTTACAACTGGCACGGAGTAAAATCGAGATATTCGCAATTGAGAGGATGGGGATTTGCACACAATTCCCCGAGCAATAATCCTGGGCATTGGCTTATTTGGGGCTGTTTGTGAGACTGAGTGTGCTGTTGAGACCCACAACTCGTGGAGGAGGATTTCTTCCTTCTTTGCAGGAAGATCTGAGGGAATTTCACTGCAGAAAGGGACACCCCGACCACACCGACATCCCTCGCACTCCTCCCTCCTTGTGGGTTGAGGGGGTGGTTTTTTTTTTTGGAAGGGCCAATTGAAAAGGTTTCCTGTGTGGTATAAACACAGATAAAACCATGGGACACTTTTTACCCAGCAGGGATTGCTGAGGATGAAGCCAAAGTCTCTGTTTCCCTCCCCCAGGTATTTCCTGGCTGTTTCCCCTCCCCAGTGTCGGGGGTAGAATTGAATTAACACATGTGACTGAACCCTCTCAAAGGATAAACTGAACCAGAAAAAGCCAAAGGAGAGATTCCAGCCTCAGGATTGATCTCCCACAGGGAGGCAAATGACCTGCCCAGCAGGACAGGTCAGGGGCCTTGCTGGGCTGGGAAGGCAGAGTTGCTATTTCTTGTCTCTGTGGTTGGTTTTGGCTAAAACTGAAGTTTTAGCTTAAAAAAAAAAAAAAAAAAAAAGCTTCTTTTATTCTTTGAGTAAACTAAAGGATGGAAACTCCAGAGGAGCTCTGTAAATTCCCTTCCCCAGGAGCTGAACATGAGCCAGGGGTGGGGGATTTCAAAATGGCAAAGCCTTAATTGGACGTGGAGCTGAGTCCAAGGGGCTGGGGGGTGGAAAATGGCAAAGCCTTAATTCGACATGGAGCTGAGGGATGGATTCCAATTCTGTAGAACTGCTCAAGCACAGCTCCCTGAGCGTGTTAAATTTGCAGATGAAGGTGTAAAAAACAAATATTCGGGAAAATTTATTCCCGGAAAGGTTTCTCCTGCCCTGGCACAGGGCTGTGGGGGGAAAATCCCCGTCCCTGGGGGGGTTTCACCGTGTGGATGAATCACTTGGGGACACAGTTTAGAGCTGAGTAACTGCAGCCAGGATCAACAGCTTGCAACTGGATCCAGTTGGCAGTCAGGATGGGCACGGGATGGGAAGGTTTGGAGGCTGAGAGCAACAGTCCTTCCCCTTAAATCGGGGAGAGCCTCAAATTGTCATGTGCCAGGTAGGTGCTTTGGCTGAGCTCTCACCAGCACTTAAGGCACATGGGTTAATTAATCAGCGTTAATTACCCTGCAAGGGCTGCAGGAACAGCTGTGAGGCTCAGCCTGCGATGATTCACTTCTTTAGGTATTTAGTTATTTATTGGGTTTTTTTTCCAAAAGAACAAATGTGGCCATATTTCCTCATTTTTGTTCCACGGACGCCCCTAATCCCCAGCACTTTTCCTGCAGTGTCGTCGCCAAGAAATTGCTCTAGGCCAGAATTCCTCTCTTGGCTCCAGCTCATTAGTCAGCGGGAAAGGCTGAATTCCACTGAGCAAACCCAGGGACCTTCACCTTTCCCATCTTTCCAGCATTCCCCGTGGCTGGATGGAGGAGATCCAAACAGGTCTCAGGGAACAGGGGTCACAGCTGCTGTTGTGTCACTGCTGATCCTGGGGGAGTTGACATTCCTTCTACAGCTGATTTTAAAATTCCAACTGTTCTCACTAGCCAGGAATTTTTCCCTCTCCAAGGACAGAAAGCAGCTGTTTACAACCTAAAAGTTATCAGTCCCAGTTTCAGTCCTGCCAGGATCTGAATGACACACATCCATCACACAGATCCATCTCCCATCCTCCTGCACGGCCAGGGAGGCTGGAACTTCGAAATTTTTCCAATTACTCTGATTTAGCGTGAATTTTGGGGTGTTTTCCCTGCTCCCTCCACTCCTCCAAGAAAAGGCTCTGGGCAGCACAATTCCAGCAGCTCCACCTGGAGAAGTTTCGACTAGTTTGGGGAAGATTATCCCGATTTTGAGACTGCAGAGAAAAGTGGATTTGCAGGTGTGGGAGCAATTTACCAAAGCTACTTCTGGCAGAATTGGGAGCTGAAACACTAAAAACCCCCAAATTCTCCTGCCCTGGAGCCGCCCCAGGCTGTGCCTGGTGGATCCCTGGATCCCTCCTGTGCCAGTCCCACCCATGTTTGTGTCCCTGGGATCCCTGGCAAACCCGCAGGATCCCAAAATTTGGATTTTTAAATTTATTTCTGATTTTTTGTTTGGCTCTGGTACAGGGAATGCAGGGCCCCAGTTCCTGATATTTGTGGGAAACACGGTGGGTTTGGGGCCTTTCATCAACCCCAGTTGGTTGGAGAGAAAAACAAAAAGTGACTCCGTTTTTTGTGCCTTGAGATGGATTTCTTTGTTAGGGGTGATGGGACCCGGTGGGGCTGGGGGGGCTGGGAGTGGACAGGGGATGGGATGGGAGCAGATGGAGGTGGATGGGATGGAGATTGGGTGGATGGAGGTGAGTGGGATGGGGATGGAGGCAGATGGAGGTGGGTGGGATGGGGATGGGGCAGATGGGACAGGGATGGAGGTGGATGTGCGAGAAAAATCTCATTTATTAATTTTAGGAAAAAAAAGGTAGAAAGAATATCTGTGAAACAAGGAAATAAAACGAGCAAGGAAAGTTCTAACACAGCGCACGCCGGGTGCCCAGGTCCCGAGGGTCCCGAGAACACCTCTTTATTAAAAAATTGCACCTTTAAAAGTTCCCAAGGTCTCGCCTCGTATATACCAAGCAGAAGAGGCATTCCCCTCTCCTTGGTTCGCTGTGCCGTGCTGGGAGGTGGGGCCTGCAGCAGCACGGCGGCCCCCCGGTCTAACCCGTGTGGCACGAGGGGTTTCCTTATCAATATTCATGTTACAGTTTCCCTACTCCCGTCCACATGGTTCCCTGATACCAGCTCCAGGCAGGGGCAGGTATCTTACAGCTTCCCGAGACGCCTTATAGGTCAGTAAAGAAAAACTCTTAAGTTAGTGACCTGTTTAATCCATTTGCTTGTAATAAAACCGGTTTTCTTATTTCTCACAGATGGGATGGGGATGGGGCGGATGGGACGGGGACGAAGGCGGATGGAGGGGAGTGGGATGCGGACTAGACGGATGGGATGGGGATGGAGGTGGATGGAGGTGGATGAGATGCGGACTGGAGAGACGGGAGGGGGATGAAGGTGGATGGAGATGGGTGGGACGGGGATGGAGGCGAATTGGGGAGGATGGGATGGGGATGAAGGCGGATGGAAGTGGATGGGACGGGGATTGGGCAGATGGGATGTGGATGAAGGCGGATGGAGGTGGATGGGATGCAGACTGGACGGATGGGATGGAGGTGGAGGCGGGAAAATGAAAGCGGGTGGATGGGGATACATGCGGATGGAGGCGGAAGGGACGGGGATGGGGCGGATGGAGGCGGATGGGATGCGGATGGAGGTGGACGAGACGGGGATGGATGCAGGTGGAGGTGGAAGAAGGTGGATGGGGGCGGGTGGGACGGGGATGGAGGCGGATGGATGGCATTTGGGACGGACGGAGATTAAGGCGGCCGAAGGAAGATGGAGACGAACGCGTGGAGATGGAGGCGGATGGGAGAGGATGGGATGGGGATTGGGCGGACTGGAGAGGGGTGGAGGCTGACGGATGAGGATGGGACGGGAATTGGGCGGATCGGAGAGGGGGGATGGACGAGCACGGAGCCGTTCGGGGGTGGATCCTGTACCGGCAGCTCCTCCCCTCCTTTCCAGCGGAACCGAGGGTAGGAGCGGACGTGTGATGCGGGACTAGGGGGGGTGTACAGATTTGGGGGTCTCGGAGGGGGGGGGCCTGGGGGAGCGGCTGGATCCCTGCAGAGGGAGGATGCTGCGGGCACGGAGCCCCCCGGGCACGAAGGCCCCGGCCCTGGAGCTCCCCCCGGGCCGGGGCTGTGGGAAGGAGTCCCCCCGGGGCCCCGCCTGGGCCGTGGATGAGTGCTGGCATGTATTATCTGAGCCGAGCTGATGTCTCTCACCGCTTTAGCTCTAGAATTACTCTGAGGCCCAGGAATGCCCCCGGGGTCCCTCTGTGGGGCGGAGAGGTCGGCGTGGAGCTTTTCCAGTCTCTGGGCAATCGAGTTCCCGTCGATCCCAATCCCTGAGGCGGCGGGAGGAGGAGCAGGAGCGGGGGGCGGGTCGGGCTTTGCTCGTTCCCCACGCGGGGCAGGAGCAGTTCCAGCTCAGTGGGGGATGTTGTGGCCGGGGGGGGCCTCTCCCCTGGCCTGAAGTCTCTCGTTGGGGGCTTTGTGGCCACGTCCAGGGTGGGGATGTTGGCTCGGGGGGTGTCCCCGAGCCCCACGTGTGCCGGCAGAGCTCTGCGGTGCCGCGGGTGGGAGTGGGGCAGGAGGGGAGTGACGCGTCCCATCAGCCTGGCCCTAAAACCAGGATGTTTTCTGTCCCTTCCCCAGGTCTCTGGGACGGGCCAGGACTGTCCCATTTTGGATGTCCCAGAGCTGTGCCCCGGCATTTCAGAGAGTATCCCCAGCGCTGCAGGTTATGGTGGGGCACGACAGGTGAGGTTTGGGGGGGACCCAAACCCCAAAAAGGTCCCTCTTGCAGCGGGTTTGGATCTCCAGGTGGGTCTCCAGCCCCCTGGAAAGGTGTGGGTGCGTGTGTTCAGCTCCCTGGCAGGTCCTGTCAGCTCCCAAGGGACTGGGAAAGAAACCAGACCGGGGGCACTTGTTGGGTTGGGTCCTTTGTGCCTGTAAAATGCAGGTTTGGCCGTTGGTTCCGTATTTATAACGAGGATTTGAACATTGCTGGGGCGGGGAGAAGCTCCCGAGCCCCGGGTTGCTCCTGCGGGGAGGTTTGTGCAGCAGGGTGGGGGTCCCAGGGGTGTTTTGGGGCTCTATCCGAGGGGAGGGCGCTGCCCATCCCTCTGCCCGGGGTGCAGGTCCCGGGCCACGGGGTGGGTGTGTGAGATCCTGGGTGGGAATTTCGCTGAATTATTGACAGGGGGGTGGGAAACAACTCATTGTGAGTGGAGAGGGAGGAGATGGGGAAGGGCTGGGCCTGGAGCTGCAGGAACGTGGCAAGGCTCGTTCCCTGGGAGGGAAAACTGAACTCTATTATAATAAAGACTCCATGTGGTCTCTCTCTCTCCTTCCCTCCTGCAGCCTGAACCCTGTGAGTCAGTCACACGCTTTTTTTTCTCCTCTCCCTCTCCAGCCGGCACCATGTGAGTCAAGGAATCCTGTTGGTAACTTTGTTCCTCTCCTTTCTCTCTCTCCCTCTCTCTCTTTACCCCTTTTAATCTGTTTCCTTTTACTTTTCCTCTTGTGGGTAACTTAAAACCAATGAATTGTGTTTTACTAAAGCTGGTACATGGAGTGTTTTAGTGGGGGTTTCCTTTGGGATGGATCTTTGTGCTAAGTGTTTTAGTGAAGTGCTCTTCTCTTGGTTGTATTTTACTCTTTGTAAAAACGTTTTTCAAAGTTTTTTTTCAATCTTCTTTTTTTATTTTTGTATTTTTAATATTTTTATATTTTATATATTATTTTTATATTTTTAAAATTTTTAATATTCTTTATCTTTTTATCTTCTTTTTTTATATTTTTATCTCTTTTTTCTTCTTTTTATTTTTATTATTTTTTAATCTTTTTTATAATTTTTATAGTTTTTAATATTTTTATCTTCTTTTTTATCTTTATATTTTTAATATTCTTTTTATATTTTTAATCTTATTTTTTATCTTTTTTTAATATTTTTTTATAATTTTTTAAATTTTTTATCTTCTCTTTTTATCTTCTCTTTTAATCTTTTTTTTTTTTATCTTTTTCCCACTGCATTAAAAAGAATTTCTCTCAGAGCAGAGCGTGTGGCTCTTTCTCTGGGCGCTCATGAGAGCTCATAACCACCCTTTTAAAGGCTTTTTAAAGCCTTTTAAAACCTTTAAGGCTTTTAAAAAGTCTGGGGGGAGATGGGTTTGCCCCCTTACCCCTCTCCCTGCTCCCCTCCCCCCCAAACACCGGGATCACCGTGGCACAGGGGGGTGGGGGGATCACTGTCAGCTTTTATTAACCCCCAATAAAACTTTCACCTTCAATCTCTCCCCGAGTCCCACCTGGGACCCCCCCAGCCCCCAGAAGACCCCGTTGCACCCCAAATTCCCCCCCCCGGGGGTCCCCAAAGCCCCCTCAGGGGCGCTGCGGCCGCAGCTTCATCTCGGTGAAGGGGATGGAGACGTTGAAGCCTTTCCAGGGGAACCAGTGGATGCCCTGCGAGGGGGAGGGGGTTGGGGGGTGGGTCAGGACATCCAGAGACCCCCACAGACCATCCTGACCTCTCCAGGTTCCACAGACCCTATAGAACTGCCCAGACCCTATAGAGTCCCCACAGACTCCCACGGGCACTCATAACCCCCCCCCAGAGACCTCTCAGAGAACCCCACAGACCATCCTGACCCCCCAGATTCCACAGACCCTATAGAACTGCCTAGACCCTATAGAGACCCCATAGGCACTCATAACCCCCCCCCCAAGAACCCCATGGACCATCCTGACCCCCCCCAGGTTCCACAGACCCTGTGGATCCCTATAGAACAGCCATGAGCCTGTAGAAACCCCACAGACTCCCACAGACACTCATAACCCCCTCAGAGAGCCCCACAGACCATCCTGACCACTCCAGGTTCTACAGACCCTATAGAACCACCCAGACCCTATAGAAACCCCAGAGACTCCCATGGGCACTCATACCCTCCCCCCTCAAGACCCTACAGACACCTGTGGATCCCCACAGGCCCTACAATACCCCATAAACCCTGTAGGCTCCTACAGACCCCCCCAAACCCCTACAGATAGGTCCCCATACACCCCCAGGGATCCCCCCCCAACCCCATAGACCCTCCAGGGATCCCCTCAAATCTCCCCCTACACCCCCAAACCCCATAGACCCCAGGGATCCCCTCAAATCTCCCCTACACCCCCAAACCCCATGGAGACCCCTAGACTCCCAAATCCTCCCCAAGCCCCCCATACCTGGTGGTCGCGGGTGGTGCCATAGCGCCCATTCAGGTTGGCGTAGTGGCAGTTCCGATACCACCAGGCCCCCCCGTAGGCCACAGCACAGTGGGGGGGCCGGGGGTGCCCCGGGGGCTCACGGGGACCCCGGGGGTCCCGGGGGTCCCGGTCCCGTGTGGAGAAGGGGCTTCCCGAGTGGTAGGAGAGGGCGTCGCCTGCGGGGGGGTGGGGTGGTAGTGTCAACACCCCCACCAGGGGCCCCCAAAAACCCCACAGGGAAACCGAGGAACCCCAAAATCCACAAGGGACCCACAAAACCCCACAAGGACCCCGAGGAACCCCAAAACCCAGCAGGGACACAAAAAATCTACCAGGGACCCCCCAAAACCCAGCAGGGACTCACAGGGACCCCCCCCAGGAACCCCAAAACCCATCAGAAACCCACAGTGACCCCGAGGAACCCCAAAACCCATCAGGGACACAAAAAATCCACCAGGGACTCCCCCAAAACCCCATAGCGACCCCGAGGAACCCCAAAACCCAGCAGGGACTCACAGGGACCTCGAGGAACCTGAAAACCCAGCAGGGACACAAAAAATCCACCAGGGACACCCAAACCCCAGCAGGGACCCTGGGGAACCCCAAAACCCAGCAGGGACCCACAAGGACCCTGAGGAACCCCAGAATCCAGCAGGGCCACAAAACAATCCACCAGGGAACCCCAAAACCCTCCAGGAACACCAAAACATCTCAAGGACCCCAAAAACCTGTCAGGGACACAAAAAATCCACCGGAGACTCCCCAGAACCCTCCAGCAACACCGAAACATCTCAGGACCCCAAAAACCCAGCAAGGACCCCCTTCCCCCAACCCGCAGCCACCGCCCCGCACCGGCAGTGCCGCTGAAGGTCCCGACTCGCAGCCGATATTGCTCCTCGGCGCCGCCCACGGCGAAGTCGCGATAGTGGGCGAAGGCGGAGTCGCGAGGGGTCCGCAGGTCCACACGCAGCTCCGTGGGGGTCCCGGCCGTCAGCGCGTGCAGCGCTTCATTCCCTGCACCCCGAAACCGTCCGGCAACCCCCTGAACCCCTGGGGCCCCCCCCAAACCCCTGGGGACTCACCCAAAGCCTGGGGACCTCTCCAAACTCCCGGGGACCTCCCCAAACCCCTGGGGACCCCCCCACACTCCTGGGGACCCCCCCAAACTCCTGAGGAACCCCCCAACCCCTGAGGAACCCCCCAAACCCTGGGGACCTCCCCACACTCCTGGGGACCCCTCCAAACTCCTGAGGACCCCCCAAACTTCCGGGGACTCCCCCAAACTCCTGGGAAACCCCCCAAACCCCTGGGGACCCCCCCAAACTCCTGGAGTCCCCTCAAACTCCCGGGGACCCCCCCAAGCCCCTGGGGACCTTCCAAACTCCTGGGGACTCCCCCATATTCCCGGGGACCCCCCCAACTCCTGGAGACCCCCCCCAAACTCCTGGGGACCGACTCTTCCCCCCGAATTCCTCCCCCAGATCCTCCCCCCGCATTCCCAGGTCGGCGCCTCATCCTCTGTGCCCCGAAACCCACCCAAGACATTCCCCCTGCCCCTCCAACTGCTGGGGACCACCCGGACCCCCCTCCCCGAGTTACCCTGGGCCCCCTCAGGTGCTGGGGGGAGCCCTTCGAAGTCTCGGGGGCCCCCCCCAAATTCCGGGGTGCCCCTGTGGGGTTGCTTCCCCCGTGTCCCCTCGAATTTCTGGGACCCCCTCAAAGACCCCCGGACTCCCGAACCCCGGGGACCCTCAAACCCTCCTGGGCCCCCCAGACCCCCTCACCGAGCCAGAACTCGCCGCTGATGTTCCCGAAGCCGCGCGCGTACGACTCCCACCCCCGCCAGAAATCCGTGCCCCCGTCCTGGCGCCGCTGGAACACCTTTGGGGGGGTGAAGGGGGTCAGGGGCACCCCCAAAGTCCACCCAGGGGCCCCCCAGTTCCACCCCAGACTCCCCAGTGACACCACAGCCTCTTGCAAACCTTCCCCCCCCCGAAACCCCTAAAGTAGCTTCCCAGTGCCCCCCACTTTCCCTTCCAGTGCCCCCCCAGTTCCTCACCAAAACCTCCCAGTCCCCTCTCAGTGCCTCCAATGCCCCCTCACACCCCCATTATGCTCCCTCAGAACCCTCTGTTGTCCCCCAGGACCCCCGATTTCCTCCCATAAAGTGTCCTGTGGAAGCCCCCCAACCCATTTCCAGTGCCCCTCTGTCACCCCCAACCCCCTCCCTTGCCCCCAAGACCCCCTTGCTCGCACAGAACTACCCATATCCGCCCCTCCCAGTCCCTCCCAGTGCCCCCAGTCCCACCAGCCAGCCGCCGCCGTCGGTCTCCATGTCACAGAAGACCCTGAGGGGCCGGGCCGCGTCCCCCCCGAGGAACACGAGGGTCTCCCCGTGAGGGCCTGGCCTGTTCTGCTGCTCCTCAGTGCAGTCCCGGGGGTGGGGGTGCGGCAGAGGGGCTGGGGAGGGACACGGGGGGGTCCCTCAGGCACCGCGGGGGCTTCTGGGGACCCGGGGGTGCGGGTGCCCCCTCCCCAAAAGGACACAGACCCTCCCCACGCCATCGACGCCAACCCCACCAGGGCCCCGGTGGCCCCAAAAGACCCACTGACCCCACTTGAGGGGCAAACTCCCCCAACCCCCAAAAAACCCCTGCCCCTCAAAAGGACCCCTTCAACGAAACCCCCACCACCCTGGGTCCATTTGACCCCAAAAGACCCAGACTCCCCTCCAAAAGGACCTCTTCAACGAACCCCCACCACCACCCTGGAGTCCAGTTGATCCCCAAAGACCCAGACTCCTCTCCCAAAAGGACCCCTTCACCGAACCCCCCACCCCGGGGTCCACAAAGACTCACACCCCTCCCCAAAAGGATCCGCTTCAACGAACCCACCCGGGGGTCCATGTGACCTCAAAAAGACACAATCCCCCATCCCCAAAAGGACCCCGGGGTCCGGGTGCTCCCGAAATGAGCCCCCCATCCCCCCTCCCCCGCCCCCTAACTCACGGGTGTCAAAGGTGGCCTCGAGGGGTGCGGTTTGGGGGTGCCCCCCCCGGCCCCACAGCTGCACCCCGTAACGTTCCGCCGGCTCCAGCCCCCACAACTGCTGCGACCTGGCCTCGGGGGGCAACTGCAGGGTCTGGGGGGGCACGGAGAGGGGTTGGGGGTTCCGGGGGGGGATTGGAGGCTCCCTGAGGGGTTATTGAGGTGCCCCAAGGGTTATTGGGGTCCCCAGGGGGGTTATCGAGGTGCCCCGAGGGTTATTGGGGTGCCCCAGGGGAGTATTGCAGTTCCCCAAGGTATTGGGGTGCCCGAAGGAGGGTAAGTGGGAACCCCTGAGGTGTTATTGGGGTCCCCCGGGGGGGTATTGGGGTCCCCTGGGAGGTTATTGAGGTGCCCCGAGGGTTATTGGGGTCCCCCCGGAGGAGTATTGGGGTTCCCCAGGGTACTGGGGTGCCCGAAGGAGGGTAAGTGGGAACCCCTGAGGTGTTATTGGGGTCCCCCGGGGGGGTATTGGGGTCCCCTGGGAGGTTATTGAGGTGCCCCAAGGGTTATTGGGGTCCCCCGGGGGGGTATTGGGGTTCCCCAAGGCCTTATTTGGGTCCTCAGGGTATTCGTGTTCCCTGAGGGGCTTTGTGGCCCTTCAGGGGGGTGTTGGGACCCCCATGGGGTTTTTGGGGTCCCCACGGGGTTATTGGGGTCCTCCAAGGGGAGGTTGGATCCTCTCGAGGGTTTTCTTGGGGTCCCTCAAGGAGTTATTGGGGGCCCCCGTGGTGTTATTGGGGTCCCTCAGTGGGGGGATTTTTGGGGCTCGGGGGGATTGGTACCTGCTGGGCCCCCCCCCCCTCCCCGGGGGGGGTTCCTGGGCATTTTTGGAGATACCCTGGGGGGGTCCCCTGGGGATTTTGGGAGGTCCTCAGGGGGGTGTTGGGGTGCTTGGGGGAGGGTCCCATTACCTGCTGGGGCCCCCACCGGAGGGATTACTGGGGATTTTTGGAGAGCCCCTGGGAATTTTGCTCTGGGGTCTCCCTGAGAGGTCCCCGGGGGGGAGGGGTGTTGGGGTGCTTAGGAGGGGTCCCATTACCTGCTGGGGCCCCCCAGGGGGGCCATACACCAGCTCGAAGCCGTTGGGGGGGACACGGGGGGGGTCCCAGTGCACTTGGGCACTGCGGGGCCACACGGAGCCCACCCAGAGGGTTCCTGGGGCACCTGTGGGGGGTTGGAGGGGGGGAACAGCTTACACCCCAAAACCCTTGTGCTTACACCCCAAAACCTCTCCACTGCACCCCAGTGGAGAAGCCCCAGTTTCCCCCCAGTTCTCCCCAGTTCCTCCAAATCCCCTTTTCCCCCCAGTTTCCCACCCCCTCCCCTCCCAGTCGTCCCAAGTTCTCTCCAGTTCCCCCAGTTCTTCCCCCAGTCTCTTCCCAGTGCTGCATTTCCCTTAATCTCCAGTCCCCCCAGTTCCCCTCGGTCCCCCTAAGTTTGCTTTTTGCTCCAGGTCCCCTCAGTTCCCCCATCCCCCCAACCCTCTGGTTCCCTGCAGCCCCCACTTCCCCCCAGTTTCCCCCAAATCTCCCCAGTGCCCAGTTTTCCCAGTTCCCCCTGGTCCCCAGTTCCCACCAGTTCCCCCAGTCCTCAGTTCATCCCAGTTCTCCACAGCTCCCAGTTGTACACATTCCCCCTGAATCCCCAGTTCCCCCAGTTCCCCAGTTCCCATCAGTTTTATTAGGCCCCCAGTTCCTCCCAGATCCCCCCAGTGCCCAGATCCCCCAAGTTCCTTCCAACTGTCCCCAGTTCCCCCCAGTGCCCAGATGCCCTGAGTCCCTTCCAGCTGTCCCCAGTTTGCCCCAGTTCCCAGTTGCCCACAGTCCCTCCCAGTGCTGTGCTCCCCTCACCCTCTAGTATCCTCCAGTACCCTCCAGTCCCCAGTTGCCCCCCAGTTGCCCCCAGTATCCCCTCCCTCACCAGCTCCAGTCCTGCCCAGGGCCCGGGTCCTCCCAGTCCCCCCAGTTCTCCAGTTCCCTCCAGTACAGCCCAGCCCCCCAAACACAGCCCCACTCCAAGACAGGCCCCGGGGGTGTCCTGCAGCCCCGCACCCGTGGTGGCCTCAGTGGCCATGTGCTGGATCCTCTTCCCGCCCCGCAGCCCGTAGAGGTGGAAGCGGTACCGGCGGGACGGGGTCAGCCCCGGCACCGTCACCCAGCGGGACTCGCCATCCAACGGCAGGGCCTGGGGCTGGCCCTGGGCATCCCGGTACTGCAGCATGAAGGAGTCGAAGGGGCCCTCGGGGACGCTCCACTGCAGCCCCACGGAGTTGGGGGTGACGCTGGAGACCCTCAGCTCCCCCAGCACTGCCCGCACCGGAGGCACCTCAGGTGGGGGGTTCTCAGTTTTGGGGTGCTCAGCTGGGGGTGCCTCAGTTGAGGGGGCCTCAGTTTGGGGGTCCATCGAGGGCGGGAGCAGATCATCTGGGTCAGTTGTGGCAGCAATGCAGAGGGGAAGGTGATGAACATCTGCAGCCACGTGTCCATATACATGCCCATCCAACATCCACCCAACCATCCTTTATCCGTCATCCACTGTCTGCCCCCACCCTCTCCCCAACATCCCATCCCCACCCACCATGGAGCAGCCACTGACCTCAGCACTGTCCAGTCAACCTTCGAGCCTTCCACTGACCTACTGACCAACACCCATCGTATCCACCATCACCACCATCGTCATCATCATCCATTCATCATCCATCATCATCATCTTCATCATCATCATCCATCATCCAGCTACCCAACCAACCACCAATCCATCCCTCCCTCTACCCTCCCACTGTACCAGCCATCCCCCCACCTCCAGTCTCCAGTTTCCCAGCCCAGATCCACTCGCTGTTCCTTCTCCCCAATGACATCATCACCCATCATCAAGCACCCACCAATCCCAAGAAACATCTGTTCAATGATTGATACTTCACATCTTCCCATTGACCAACAATCACCATCATCCGTCCTCCATCCATTCTTTCCAACATAACTGCATCTCCTGGAGCATCCATCCATCCATCCATCCATCCCTCAATCCATCCATCCATCAACCCATTAATCCACGATCGATCAATCCTTCCATCAATCCATCCATCCATCAATCCATCCATCCTTCCATCAACCTATCCATCCATTCATCCATCCATCAATCCATCCATCCATTCATCCATTCATCAGTCCATCCACACATCCATCCTTCAGTTCATCCATCCATCCATCCATCCATGCATCTGTCCCTCCCTTCATCCATCCATCCATCAATCAATCCATCCATCCATCAATCCATCCATACTTCCCAACATACTCCATCTCCTGCAGCATCCATCCATCAATACATATAACCATGAATCCATCCATCCATCCCTCCATCCGTCCATCCATCCATCCTTCCCAACGTAACTCTATTTCCTAGATTATCCATCCACCCATCTATCCATCTATCCATCCATCCAACCATCCACCCATCCATCCATCCATCCACACTTCCCTACATCCATCCATCCATTCCTCCATCCATCCATCCATCCATCCATCCCTCCATCCATCCCTCCATCTGTCCATCCATCCATCTATCACTTCATCCATTACTTCATCCATCCATCCACCTGGCCATCCACTGACCCATCCCAAGAGTCCCACTCCACCTATTCACCTATCCAATCCAGGAGCCCTCATCCATTCTCCATCCACTGCACTTCCCTCCTCATATCCCCTCTCCATGACGCTTCTCCCTCACACCAGTTCATTGATCCATGAATCCCGGGATCCACTCAGGCTCCATCCAGCCGTCCATCCATCCATCCACCCATCCATCCGTCCATCCATCCAGGCTTCTTCCACCCACCTACCCACTGGTGCGTTCATTCACTCACCCTCCATCCACCCAACTCTCCATCCATCCTGTCACTGTCCAGTTCTCCAATGATCCTTCTATTCATGAACCCTCCACCCTTCCACCCATCAATCCATCCATCATCCATCTCTGTGTCTGTCTCTCCATCCCTCCCTCTGTCCCAAAACTCATCTCTCCAACCCTTCCTCCCTGTGCCCTTCCCCCTCACCCGTGGAGACATCGATGGAGACGCGCTCAATCCTCTTCCCACCCCGCAGCCCGTAGAGGTGGAAGCGGTACCGGCGGGATGGGGACAGCCCCAGCACAGTCACCCAGCGGGACTCGCCATCCAACGGCAGGGCCTGGGGCTGGCCCTGGGCATCCCGGTACTGCAGCGTGAAGGAGTCGAAGGGGCCCTCGGGGACGCTCCACTGCAGCCCCACAGAGTTGGGGGTGACGCTGGAGACCCTCAGCTCCCCCAGCACCGCCCGTGCCGGGGGTACCACATTTGGTTGGGGCTCCTGCTCGTGCTCCTCAGACGGGGAGTCCTCAGCTGGGGGAGCCTCTGAGGAGGAGGCTGGTGCTGTGTGGAGATGGAACGAGGCAGGACGTGGAGATCAACCAACTGCCTGTCTTTCTATCTACCCACCAAGGCCAAATTCAGCCTCCCCTCTGTCCTTCCACACCACCCCTCACCCCTCCTGCCCCACTCAGCCAGGGCACAAACCAGCAATGGGCTCATCTCAACCTGCACCCGTCCATAAACACGTCCACCTATCCATCCATCCATCCATCCATCCATCCATCCGCCCATCCATCCGCCCATCCATCCATCCATCCATCCATCCATCCCTCGCTTCCTTCCTGTCTCACACCCATCCCAACCCCACACATCATCCCACATCTATATCTCTAGCTCTTTCTCCTCACATCACTCCAGACCTCTACCCCTGCCATTCCCAATTCCCATGGACAATCTTGCACCATAAGAACACACATAAAGACACCAGGAAAGCTCCATCCATCCTGGCTTTCCCATATTCATTCAACCATTCATCCACCCATTCACCTCCTGCCATCCACCTGTGCAGGAACCCACCCACCATCAGGTCTGGAATCCACTCAGCCATTCCATTCTTGATCCATCATGGATGGACGATGATGATGATGATGATGATGATGATGATGATGATGATCATATTGATGGATGGTGAATGAGAACGTTGATGGGTGAAGGTCATTGTGGTGATGGGGAATGATGAAGAGGATGGGGGATGACAACAGGTGTTGATCAATGAGTGGTTGAAGGGTCGATGATCAATTGGATGGTACCAAGCTCAGTGGTTCCCAGTGGTGGGAGGGAATGAGATGGGGATAGGATGCCATGATCAACCCATCCTTCTACCCTTTCCCTCACCTGTGGTGGCCTCAGTGGAGACGTGGTGGATCCTCTTCCCACCCCGCAGCCCGTAGAGGTGGAAGCGGTACCGGCGGGATGGGGACAGCCCCGGAACTGTCACCCAGCGGGACTCGCCATCCATGGGCAGGGCCTGGGGCTGGCCCTGGGCATCCCGGTATTGCAGCGTGAAGGAGTCAAAGGGGCCCTTGGGGACGCTCCACTGCAGCCCCACGGAGTTGGGGGTGATGCTGGAGACCCTCAGCTCCCCCAGCACTGCCTGCACTGGGGGCACCTCAGGTGGGGGAGACTCAGTTTGGGGGGCCTCGGGTTGGGGTTCCTTTGAGTGCTGGGGCGGCTCCTCTGGCTCTGCTGTGGATGTGAAGGAGGGGGAATGGTGATTGACGTGGCCATCTGCTTGTCCATGCATCATCTACCTAAGCACCCATCCATCCATGATCCATCTCTCTTATCCATCCATCACTCCCATCACTGCCATCACATCTTTTCACTCTTTTTCTCCTTCAGCTCCTTAACTTCTCCCTCCATTGGATCATCCAACCATCAAATCATTGATCTGATCTTCCAAATCACCAGAAACTGCCCTACATGTGTCATCCCTCCATCCATCTCATCCTCCATCTCATCTCCTTCCATCCATCCATCCATCCTCCATCATCATCCATCCATCCATCCATCCCTCCATCCCTTCACCCTCCCAGTGCTCATCTCCCCAACCATCATTCCCAAACTGTGAAACAGGGTTGGGAATTTGGGAACAGCTGGGGGTGTAGGGACTGGTGGTGGGTGATGGGAGGATGATGATGCATGATGAGATGATGATCATATAATGATGGTGAATGGATGATGATGATGATGATGGTGGGTGACAGTTGGGGACTGATGGTGGGTGATGGATGGATGATGATGGATGATGAGTTGATATTAAAGTAATGATGATGATGATGATGATGGTGGCTGACAGTGGCTGCTGCTCACTAGGCTGTTGGAAGGGTTGATGGTTGACTGGATGGTGCTGGGCTTGGTGGGTGCTCATTAGCCAATAGGGATGTGATGGTGGTGGGATCCCCTTGATCCCTGCGTTGTTCCATCCCTACATCCAACCCTCCACCCATACATCCCTCTTTACATCCCTACTTCCATCTCTCCAACTCTTCCTCCCTGTGCCCTTCGCCCTCACCTGTGGAGACATCGATGGAGACGCGCTCGATCCTCTTCCCGCCCCGCAGCCCGTAGAGGTGGAAGCGGTACCGGCGGGACGGGGACAGCCCCGGAACCGTCACCCAGCGGGACTCGCCATCCAACGGCAGGGCCTGGGCCTGGCCCTGGGCATCCCGGTACTGCAGCGTGAAGGAGTCGAAGGGGCCCTCGGGGACGCTCCACTGCAGCCCCACGGAGTTGGGGGTGATGCTGGAGACCCTCAGCTCCCCCAGTACTGCGCGCGCCGGGGGTTTCTCAGGTTGGGGAGCCTCAGTTTGGGGGGGTTCAGGTTGGGGCTCCTCTGAGGGTGGGGGCGGTTCCTCTGGCTCAGCCGGGGCTGTGATGGAGAGGGGATGGTGATGGGCGTGAGCATTGCTTGTTCATTCGCCTCTCCATGCATCATCTACCAAACCTCGCATCCGTCCATGATCCATCCCTCCCATCCATCCAGCCCCCATCCCTCCTATTACATCTTTTCCCTCCTTTTCTCCTTCAGCTCCTTAACTTCTCCCTCCATTGGATCATCCAGCCATCAAATCATTGATCTGATCTTCCAAATCACCACAGACTGCCCTACATGTGTCATCCATCCATCCCTCCCTCCATCCATCCACCCGTCCATCCGTCCATCCATCCAGGCTTCTTCCACCCACCTACCCACTGGTGCGCTGATTCACTCACCCTCCATCCACCCAACTCTCCATCCATCCTGTCACTGTCCAGTTCTCCAATGATCCTTGTGTTAATTGGCCCACCCTTCTATTCATGAATCCTCCACCATTCCACCCATCGATCCATCCATCATCCATCTCTGTGTCTGTCTCTCCATCCCTCCCTCTGTCCCAAAACTCATCTCTCCAACCCTTCCTCCCTGTGCCCTTCCCCCTCACCCGTGGAGACATCGATGGAGACGCGCTCAATCCTCTTCCCACCCCGCAGCCCGTAGAGGTGGAAGCGGTACCGGTGGGACGGGGACAGCCCCGGCACCGTCACCCAGCGGGACTCGCCATCCAACGGCAGGGCCTGGGGCTGGCCCTGGGCATCCCAGTACTGCAGCGTGAAGGAGTCGAAGGGGCCCTCGGGGACGCTCCACTGCAGCCCCACAGAGTTGGGGGTGACGCTGGAGACCCTCAGCTCCCCCAGCACTGCCCGTGCCAGGGGTGCCAAACTTGGTTGGGGCTCCTGCTCGTGCTCCTCAGACGGGGAGTCCTCAGCTGGGGGAGCCTCTGAGGGGGAGGCTGGTGCTGTGTGGAGATGGAACGAGGCAGGACGTGGAGATCAACCAACTGCCTGTCTTTCTATCTACCCATCAAGGCCAAATTCAGCCTCCCCTCTGTCCTTCCACACCACCCCTCACCCCTCCTGCCCCACTCACCCAGGGCACAAACCAGCCATGGGCTCATCTCAACCTGCACCCGTCCATAAACACGTCCACCCATCCATCCGCCCATCCATCCGCCCATCCATCCGCCCATCCATCCGCCCATCCATCCATCCATCCATCCATCCATCCCTCGGTTCCTTCCTGTCTCGCACCCATCCCAACTCCACACATCATCCCACATCTATATCTCTGGCTCTTTATCCTCACATCACTCCAGGCCTCTACCCCTGTCATTCCCATTTCTCATGGACAAACTTGCACCATAAGAACACACATAAAGACACCAGGAAAGCTCCATCCATCCTGGCTTTCCCACATTCATTCAACCATTCATCCACCCATTCACCTCCTGCCATCCATCTGGGCAGGAACCCACCCACCATCAGGTCTGGAATCCACTCAGCCATTCCATTCTTGATCCATCATGGATGGACGATGATGATGATGATGATGATGATGATGATGATGATGGATGAAGACAGATGATGATCATTGTATCGATGGACGGTGAATGAGAATAACAATGAAGGGTGAAGGTCATTGTGGTGATGGGGAATGATGAAGAGGATGGGGGATGACAACAGGTGTTGATGAATGGGTGGTTGAAGGCTCGATGATCAATTGGATGGTACCAAGCTCAGTGGTTCCCAGTGGTGGGAGGGAATGAGATGGGGATAGGATGCCATGATCAACCCATCCCTCTACCCTTCCCCTCACCTGTGGTGGCCTCAGTGGAGACGTGGTGGATCCTCTTCCCACCCTGCAGCCCGTAGAGGTGGAAGCGATACCGGCGGGACGGGGACAGCCCCGGAACTGTCACCCAGCGGGACTCGCCATCCATGGGCAGGGCCTGGGGCTGGCCCTGGGCATCCCGGTACTGCAGCATGAAGGAGTCGAAGGGGCCCTTGGGGACGCTCCACTGCAGCCCCACGGAGTTGGGGGTGACGCTGGAGACCCTCAGCTCCCCCAGCACTGCCTGCACTGGGGGCACCTCAGGTGGGGGAGACTCAGTTTGGGGGGCCTCGGGTTGGGGTTCCTTTGAGTGCTGGGGCGGCTCCTCTGGCTCTGCTGTGGATGTGAAGGAGGGGGAATGGTGATTGACGTGGCCATCTGCTTGTCCATGCATCATCTACCTAAGCACCCATCCATCCATGATCCATCTCTCTTATCCATCCATCACTCCCATCACTGCCATCACATCTTTTCACTCTTTTTCTCCTTCAGCTCCTTAACTTCTCCCTCCATTGGATCATCCAACCATCAAATCATTGATCTGATCTTCCAAATCACCACAAACTGCCCTACATGTGTCATCCCTCCATCCATCCATCCCTCCATCTATCCTTCCATCCATCCATCCATCCATCCCTCCATCCCTTCACCCTCCCAGTGTTCATCTCCCCAACCATCATTCCCAAACTGTGAAACAGGGTTGGGAATTTGGGAACAGCTGGGGGTGTAGGGACTGGTGGTGGGTGATGGGAGGATGATGATGCATGATGAGATGATGATCATACAATGATGGTGAATGGATGATGATGATGATGGTGGGTGACAGTTGGGATTGATGGTGGGTGATGGATGGATGATGATGGATGATGAGTTGATATTAAAGTAATGAGGTGGAGGGATGATGATGATGATGGTGGCTGACAGTGGCTGCTGCTCACTAGGCTGTTGAAGGGTCGATGGTTGACTGGATGGTGCTGGGCTTGGTGGGTGCTCATTAGCCAATAGGGATGTGATGGTGGTGGGATCCCCTTGATCCCTGCATTGTTCCATCCCTACATCCAACCCTCCACCCATACATCCCTCTTTACATCCCTACTTCCATCTCTCCAACCCTTCCTCCCTGTGCCCTTCGCCCTCACCTGTGGTGGCCTCAGTGGAGACGCGGTCGATCCTCTTCCCACCCCGCAGCCCGTAGAGGTGGAAGCGGTACCGGCGGGACGGGGACAGCCCCGGAACCGTCACCCAGCGGGACTCGCCATCCATGGGCAGGGCCTGGGGCTGGCCCTGGGCATCCCGGTACTGCAGCATGAAGGAGTCGAAGGGGCCCTTGGGGACGCTCCACTGCAGCCCCACGGAGTTGGGGGTGATGCTGGAGACCCTCAGCTCCCCCAGCACTGCCTGCAGCTGGGGGCACCTCAGGTTGGGGAGACTCAGTTTGGGGGGCCTCGGGTTGGGGTTCCTCTGAGTGCTGGGGCGGCTCCTCTGGCTCTGCTGTGGATGTGAAGGAGAGGGAATGGTGATGTGAGCATTGCTTGTCCATCTGCTTGTCCATGCATCATCTACCTAAGCACCCATCCATCCATGATCCATCTCTCTTATCCATCCATCACTCCCATCACTGCCATCACATCTTTTCACTCTTTTTCTCCTTCAGCTCCTTAACTTCTCCCTCCATTGGATCATCCAACCATCAAACCATTGATCTGATCTTCCAAATCACCAGAAACTGCCCTACATGTGTCATCCCTCCATCCATCCATCCATCCATCTATCCATCCATCCATCCATCCCTCCATCTATCCATCCCTCCATCTATCCATCCATCCATCCATCCATCCCTCCATCCCTTCACCCTCCCAGTGCTCATCTCCCCAACCATCATTCCCAAACTGTGAAACAGGGTTGGGAATTTGGGAACAGCTGGGGGTGTAGGGACTGGTGGTGGGTGATGGGAGGATGATGATGCATGATGAGATGATGATCATATAATGATGGTGAATGGATGATGATGATGATGATGGTGGGTGACAGTTGGGATTGATGGTGGGTGATGGATGGATGATGATGGATGATGAGTTGATATTAAAGTAATGAGGTGGAGGATGATGATGATGATGGTGGCTGACAGTGGCTGCTGCTCACTAGGCTGGTGGAAGGGTTGATGGTTGACTGGATGGTGCTGGGCTTGGTGGGTGCTCATTAGCCAATAGGGATGTGATGGTGGTGGGATCCCCTTGATCCCTGCATTGTTCCATCCCTACATCCAACCCTCCACCCATACATCCCTCTTTACATCCCTACTTCCATCTCTCCAACTCTTCCTCCCTGTGCCCTTCGCCCTCACCTGTGGAGACATCGATGGAGACGTGCTCGATCCTCTTCCCGCCCCGCAGCCCGTAGAGGTGGAAGCGGTACCGGCGGGACGGGGACAGCCCTGGAACCGTCACCCAGCGGGACTCGCCATCCATGGGCAGGGCCTGAGGCTGGCCCTGGGCATCCCGGTACTGCAGCGTGAAGGAGTCGAAGGGGCCCTCAGGGACGCTCCACTGCAGCCCCACGGAGTTGGGGGTGATGCTGGAGACCCTCAGCTCCCCCAGCACTGCGCGCGCCGGGGGTTTCTCAGGTTGGGGAGCCTCAGTTTGGGGGGGTTCAAGTTGGGGCTCCTCTGAGGGTGGGGGCGGTTCCTCTGGCTCAGCCGGGGCTGTGATGGAGAGGGGATGGTGATGGGCGTGAGCATTGCTTGTTCATTCGCCTCTCCATGCATCATCTACCAAACCTCGCATCCTGTCCATCCATCCAGCCCCCATCCCTCCTATTACATCTTTTCCCTCCTTTTCTCCTTCAGCTCCTTAACTTCTCCCTCCATTGGATCATCCAGCCATCAAATCATTGATCTGATCTTCCAAATCACCACAGACTGCCCTACATGTGTCGTCCATCCATCCCTCCCTCCATCCATCCACCCGTCCATCCGTCCATCCATCCAGGCTTCTTCCACCCACCTACCCAATGGTGCATTCATTCACTCACCCTCCATCCACCCAACTCTCCATCCATCCTGTCACTGTCCAGTTCTCCCATGATCCTTGTGTTAATTGGCCCACCCTTCTATTCATGAATCCTCCACCATTCCACCCATCGATCCATCCATCATCCATCTCTGTGTCTGTCTCTCCATCCCTCCCTCTGTCCCAAAACTCATCTCTCCAGCCCTTCCTCCCTGTGCCCTTCCCCCTCACCCGTGGAGACATCGATGGAGACGCGCTCAATCCTCTTCCCACCCCGCAGCCCGTAGAGGTGGAAGCGGTACCGGCGGGACGGGGACAGTCCCGGAACCGTCACCCAGCGGGACTCGCCATCCAACGGCAGGGCCTGGGGCTGGCCCTGGGCATCCCGGTACTGCAGCGTGAAGGAGTCGAAGGGGCCCTCGGGGACGCTCCACTGCAGCCCCACAGAGTTGGGGGTGACGCTGGAGACCCTCAGCTCCCCCAGCACTGCCCGTGCCAGGGGCGCCACACTTGGTTGGGGCTCCTGTTCGTGCTCCTCAGACGGGGAGTCCTCAGCTGGGGAGCCTCTGAGGGGGAGGCTGGTGCTGTGTGGAGATGGAACGAGGCAGGACGTGGAGATCAACCAACTGCCTGTCTTTCTATCTACCCATCAAGGCCAAATTCAGCCTCCCCTCTGTCCTTCCACAGCACCCCTCACCCCTCCTGCCCCACTCACCCAGGGCACAAACCAGCCATGGGCTCATCTCAACCTGCACCCGTCCATAAACACGTCCACCCATCCATCCATCCATCCATCCAACCATCCGCCCATCCATCTCACCCATTCTTCACTTATTCCATCCACCCTTCCTTCCCATTCTTATTCTGGTCGTACCATCCATCCATCACTTACTCCATCCATCCATCCATCCGCCCATCCATCCATCCATCCATCCATCCCTCGCTTCCTTCCTGTCTCACACCCATCCCAACCCCACACATCATCCCACATCCATATCTCTAGCTCTTTCTCCTCACATCACTCCAGACCTCTACCCCTGCCATTCCCAATTCCCATGGACAATCTTGCACCATAAGAACACACATAAAGACACCAGGAAAGTTCCATCCATCCTGGCTTTCCCATATTCATTCAACCATTCATCCACCCATTCACCTCCTGCCATCCATCTGGGCAGGAACCCACCCACCATCAGGTCTGGAATCCACTCAGCCATTCCATTCTTGATCCATCATGGATGGACGATGATGATGATGATGATGATGATGATGATGATGATCATCATATCGATGGATGGTGAATGAGAACGTTGATGGGTGAAGGTCATTGTGGTGATGGGGAATGATGAAGAGGATGGGGGATGACAACAGGTGTTGATCAATGAGTGGTTGAAGGGTCGATGATCAATTGGATGGTACCAAGCTCAGTGGTTCCCAGTGGTGGGAGGGAATGAGATGGGGATGGGATGCCATGATCAACCCATCCTTCTACACTTCCCCCTCACCTGTGGTGGCCTCAGTGGAGACGTGGTGGATCCTCTTCCCACCCCGCAGCCCATAGAGGTGGAAGCGGTACCGGCGGGATGGGGACAGCCCCGGCACCGTCACCCAGCGGGACTCGCCATCCATGGGCAGGGTCTGGGGCTGGCCCTGGGCATCCCGGTACTGCAGCATGAAGGAGTCGAAGGGGCCCTTGGGGACGCTCCACTGCAGCCCCACGGAGTTGGGGGTGACGCTGGAGACCCTCAGCTCCCCCAGCACCGCCCACACTGGGGGCGCCTCAGGTGGGGGGTCCTCAGTTTCGGGGGGCTCATGTTGGGGCTCCTCTGAGGGCTGGGGAGGCTCCTCTGGCTCAGCCGGGGCTATGATGGAGAGGGGATGGTGATGGGCGTGGCCATCCATGTCTGCATCCATCATTTACCCAATTTTTGTTTATCATCCATCCATCAGTTTCTCCTTCCATCCATGAACAATCAACCATCCATCCCTCCACCCATCCATCTGTCCATCTGTCCATCCATCCATCCATCCATCCATCCCTTCATCCATCCCTCCGTCCCTCCGTCCATCCCCCCGTCCCTTGATTCATCCCTCTATCCACCCACCCATCCATCCATCCATCCCTCCCTCCATCCATCCATCCCTCCATCTCTCCAACTATCCATCCATCCATCCCTCCCTCTCTCCATCCATCCATCTATGGATGCGTCCATCCATCCATGCATCCCTCCATCCATCTATCTATTACTTCATCCATTACTTCATCCATTGATCCACCCATCCATCCATCCACCCGGCCATCCACAGACCCATCCTGAGAGCCCCACATCACCCATCCACCCATCCAATCCAGGAGCCCCCATCCACTCTCCATCCATTGCACTTCCATCCCCGCATCCCCTCTCCATGACCTTTCTCCCTCACACCAATCAATGGATCATTAAACCCCAGGATCCACTCAGGCTCCAACCACACATTAAGTCATTCAATGGTCAATTAGTCACCTGAGCACCCACCCATCCATCCTGGTTTCCATCCAGTCATCCATCCAGCCAGCCATCCGTCCATCTATCCATCCCTCCATTGATCCATCCATTCATCTGTCCATCTGTCCATCCATCCCTCACTCCATTAATCCATCCATCCACCCATCCATCCACGCTTCCATCCATCCATCCCATCACCCACCCAACACCCAACCCAACCCTCTCCCAAGCCCACATCTGTCTCTCCAACTCCTTCTCCACAAATTCCCTCAGGTCTCCCCCTCCACTAACCCCGTTTTACACACAACATTTTCCATCCAACAGAATTAGCATCGGGAACCCTCCATCCATCCATCCCAGCTGCCTCACGGCCATCCAAACACTCATCCACCCATCCAATTTCATCCACCTACTCATCCATCATTCCAATTTCTTCCATCCATCTGGACAGGAACCCACCCACTATCCAGTCTGGAATCCATTCAGCCATTCTGTTCCTGATCCATCATGGATGGACGATGACAATGATGATGATGATGATGATGATGATGATGATGATGATGATGGATGAAGATGGATTGTCTATAAAGATGGTTGATGATGATTATATCAATGGAGGGTAAATGAGAATAATGATGATGGGTGAAGGTCATTGTGGTGATGGGGAATGATGAAGAGGATGGGGGATGATAGCAGGTGTTGGTCAATGGGTGGTTGAAGGGTCAGTGATCAATTCGATGGTACCGAGGTCAGTGGGTCCTTGACGGTGGGAGGGACTGAGATGGGGATGGGATCCCATGATCAACCAATCCCTCTGCCCTTCCCCCTCACCTGTGGTGGCCTCAGTGGAGACGTGGTGGATCCTCTTCCCACCCCGCAGCCCGTAGAGGTGGAAGCGGTACTGGTGGGATGGGGACAGCCCCGGCACTGTCACCCAGCGGGACTCGCCATCCATGGGCACGGCCTGGGGCTGGCCCTGGGCATCCCGGTACTGCAGCATGAAGGAGTCGAAGGGGCCCTCGGGGACGCTCCACTGCAGCCCCACGGAGTTGGGGGTGACGCTGGAGACCCTCAGCTCCCCCAGCACCGCTCGCGCCGCAGGCGCTGCACTTGGTTGAGGCTCCTGCTCGTGCTCCTCAGACGGGGAGTCCTCAGCTGGGGGAGCCTCTGAGGGGGAGGCTGGTGCTGTGCGGAGATGGGACAAGGCAGGATGTGGAGTTCAACCACCTGCCTGTCCTTCTTTCCACCCATTATCTGTCCCACTTCACACAGCCCCCATGTCAGTCCTTCCACCCCCACCCTCCTGCCCCACTCACCCAGGGCACAAACCAGTCATGGGCTCATCCCAACCTGCACCCATCCAAAAACAAGTCTACCCATCTGTCCATTGATCCATCCATTTCATCCATCCAATCCTGGAGACCTCCACCCTCCCATCTATGCATTTACCACCCCCACCATTATTCCATCCCTCCTCTTCTTCGAATGTTCCATCTGTCCTTCCTTCCTTCCTCTTGTTCTTCTGTTCATCCATCCATCCATCCTTCCATCCATCCATCCATCCCTCACTCACTCCATCCATCAACCCATTCATCCATCCATTGATCAATCCTTCCATCAACCCATCCATCCATTCATCGATCAATCCTTCCATCAACCCATCCATCCATTCATCCATCCATCCATCCATCAATCCATCCATCCATCCAATCATCCATCCATCCATCAATCCATCCATCTATCAACACATCCATCAATCCATCCATCCATCCTTCCATCAACCCATCCATCCATCCATCCATCCATCCATCCATTCATCATTCCATCCATTCATCCTTCAGTTCATCCATCCATCTGTCCCTTCCTACATCCATCCATCCCTCCATCCATTCATCCCTCCCTCCCTCCCTCCCTCCATCCATCCATGCAGCCATCCATCCATCCATCCATCAATCCATCCATCTGTTCATTCATCCATCCATCCATCCATCCATCCATCCATCCATACCTCCATGAATCTATCCATCCATCCCTCCATCCTTCCATCCACCCATCCATCCATCCACACTTCCCTCCATCCCTCCATCCCTCCATCCCTCCATCCATCCCTCCATCCATCCCTCCATCCATCTATCCATCCCTCCATCCATTTATCACTTCATCCATTGCTTCATCCATCCATCCACCCGGCCATCCACTGACCCATCCTGAGAGCCCCACTCCACCTATTCACCCATCCAATCTAGGAGCCCCCATTCATTCTCCATCCATTGAACTTCCCTCCTCATATCCCCTCTCCATGACGCTTCTCCCTCACACCAGTTCATCGATCCATGAATCCCGGGATCCACTCAGGTTCCATCCATCCGTCCATCCATCCATCCAGGCTTCTTCCACCCACCTACCCACTGGTGCATTCATTCACTCACCCTCCATTCACCCAACTCTCCATCCATCCTGTCACTGTCCAGTTCTCCAATGATCCTTGTGTTAATTGGCCCACCCTTCTATTCATGAATCCTCCACCCTTCCACCCATTGATCCATCCATCATCCATCTCTGTGTCTGTCTCTCCATCCCTCCTTCTGTCTCAAAATTGATCTCTCCAGCCCTTCCTCCCTGTGCCCTTCCCCCTCACCCGTGGAGACATCGATGGAGACGCGCTCAATCCTCTTCCCACCCCGCAGCCCGTAGAGGTGGAAGCGGTACCGGCGGGACGGGGACAGCCCCGGAACCGTCACCCAGCGGGACTCGCCATCCAACGGCAGGGCCTGGGGCTGGCCCTGGGCATCCCGGTACTGCAGCGTGAAGGAGTCGAAGGGGCCCTCGGGGACGCTCCACTGCAGCCCCACAGAGTTGGGGGTGACGCTGGAGACCCTCAGCTCCCCCAGCACTGCCTGTGCTGGGGGCGCCACACTTGGTTGGGGCTCCTGCTCGTGCTCCTCAGACGGGGAGTCCTCAGCTGGGGGAGCCTCTGAGGGGGAAGCTGGTGCTGTGTGAAGATGGAACGAGGCAGGACGTGGAGATCAACCAACTGCCTGTCTTTCTATCCACCCATCAAGGCCAAATTCAGCCTCCCCTCTGTCCTTCCACACCACCCTCACCCCTCCTGCCCCACTCAGCCAGGGCACAAACCAGCCATGGGCTCATCTCAACCTACACCTGTCCATGAACACGTCCACCTATCCATCCATCCATCCATACACCCATCCATCCATCCGCCCATACACTCATCCATCCATCCATCCAACCATCCACCCATCAAACCATCACTTTTTCCATACCATCCCTCCATCCATCCATCCATCCCTCCATCCATTTATCACTTCATCCATTGTTTCATCCATCCATCCACCCGGCCATCCACTGACCCATCCTGAGAACCCCACTCCACCTATTCACCCATCCAATCTAGGAGCCCCCATTCGTTCTCCCTCCATCGCACTTCCCTCCTCATATCCCCTCTCCATGATGCTTCTCCCTCACACCAGTTCATTGATCCATGAATCCTGGGATCCACCCAGGCTCCATCCAACCGTCCCTCCATCCATCCAGGCTTCTTCCACCCACCTACCCACTGGTGCATTCATTCACTCACCCTCCATCCACCCAACTCTCCATCCATCCTGTCACTGTCCAGTTCTCCAATGATGCTTGAGTTAATTGGCCCACCCTTCTATTCATGAACCCTCCACCCTTCCACCCATCGATCCATCCATCATCCATCTCTGTGTCTGTCTCTCCATCCCTCCCTCTGTCTCAAAATTGATCTCTCCAACCCTTCCTCCCTGTTCCCTTCGCCCTCACCCGTGGAGACATCGATGGAGACGCGCTCAATCCTCTTCCCACCCCGCAGCCCGTAGAGGTGGAAGCGGTACCGGCGGGACGGGGACAGCCCCGGCACCGTCACCCAGCGGGACTCGCCATCCAACGGCAGGGCCTGGGGCTGGCCCTGGGCATCCCGGTACTGCAGCGTGAAGGAGTCGAAGGGGCCCTCGGGGACGCTCCACTGCAGCCCCACAGAGTTGGGGGTGACGCTGGAGACCCTCAGCTCCCCCAGCACTGCCTGTGCTGGGGGCGCCACACTTGGTTGGGGCTCCTGCTCGTGCTCCTCAGACGGGGAGTCCTCAGCTGGGGGAGCCTCTGAGGGGGAAGCTGGTGCTGTGTGGAGATGGAACGAGGCAGGACGTGGAGATCAACCAACTGCCTGTCTTTCTATCCACCCATCAAGGCCAAATTCAGCCTCCCCTCTGTCCTTCCACACCACCCTCACCCCTCCTGCCCCACTCACCCAGGGCACAAACCAGCCATGGGCTCATCTCAACCTGCACCCGTCCATGAACACGCCCACCCATCCATCCATCCATCCATCCATCCATCCATCCATCCATCCATCCCTCCCTCCCTGGACACTCCCATCCCTCCAGTCACCCACCCAGCCATCCATCTATCCATTCTCCAGAAACCCATCCATTGCTCTATCCTACCCATTCTTCACTTATTCCATCCATCCTTCCTTCCCATTCTTATTCTGGTCGTACCATCCATCCATCACTTACTCCATCCATCCACCCATCCATCACTTACTCCATCCATCCACCCATCCATCCATCCATCCATCCATCCATCCATCCATCCGCCCATCCATCCATCCATCCATCCCTCGCTTCCTTCCTGTCTCGCACCCATCCCAACTCCACACATCATCCCACATCCATATCTCTGGCTCTTTATCCTCACATCACTCCAGGCCTCTACCCCTACCATTCCTATTTCTCATGGACAATCTTGCACCATAAGAGCACACATACAGACACCAGGAAAGCTCCATCCATCCTGGATTTCCCACATTCATTCAACCATTCATCCACCCATTCACCTCCTGCCATCCATCTGGGAAGGAACCCACCCACCATCAGGTCTGGAATCCACTCAGCCATTCCGTTCTTGATCCATCATGGATGGACGATGATGATGATGATGATGGATGAAGACAGATGATGATCATTGGATCGATGGATGATGATGATGATGATGGATGAAGGCGGATGATGATCATTGTATCGATGGACGGTGAATGAGAATAACAATGAAGGGTAAAGATCACTGTGGTGATGGGGAATGATGAAGAGGATGGGGGATGACAACAGGTGTTGATCAATGAGTGGTTGAAGGGTCGATGATCAATTGGATGGTACCAAGCTCAGTGGTTCCCAGTGGTGGGAGGGAATGAGATGGGGATAGGATGCCATGATCAACCCATCCCTCTACCCTTTTCCCTCACCTGTGGTGGCCTCAGTGGAGACGTGGTGGATCCTCTTCCCACCCCGCAGCCCGTAGAGGTGGAAGCGATACCGGCGGGATGGGGACAGCCCCTGCACCGTCACCCAGCGGGACTCGCCATCCATGGGCAGGGCCTGGGGCTGGCCCTGGGCATCCCGGTACTGCAGCGTGAAGGAGTCGAAGGGGCCCTTGGGGACGCTCCACTGCAGCCCCACGGAGTTGGGGGTGACGCTGGAGACCCTCAGCTCCCCCAGCACTGCCTGCACTGAGGGCACCTCAGGTGGGGGAGACTCAGTTTGGGGGGCCTCGGGTTGGGGTTCCTTTGAGTGCTGGGGCGGCTCCTCTGGCTCTGCTGTGGATGTGAAGGAGGAGGAATGGTGATTGACGTGGCCATCTGCTTGTCCATGCATCATCTACCTAAGCACCCATCCATCCATGATCCATCTCTCTTATCCATCCATCACTCCCATCACTGCCATCACATCTTTTCACTCTTTTTCTCCTTCAGCTCCTTAACTTCTCCCTCCATTGGATCATCCAACCATCAAATCATTGATCTGATCTTCCAAATCACCACAAACTGCCCTACATGTGTCATCCCTCCATCTATCCACCCATCCATCCATCCATCCCTCGCTTCCTTCCTGTCTTGCACCCATCCCAACTCCACACATCATCCCACATCCATATCTCTGGCTCTTTCTCCTCACATCACTCCAGGCCTCTACCCCTGCCATTCCCAATTCCCATGGAAAAACTTGCACCATAATAACATACATACAGACACCAGGAAAGCTCCATCCATCCTGGCTTTCCCATATTCATTCAACAATTCATCCACCCATCCACCTCCTGCCATCTATCTGGGCAGGAACCCACCCACCATGCAGTCCGGAATCCACTCAGCCATTCCTTTCTTGATCCATCATGGATGGATCAAGATGGATGATGATGATGATGATGATGATGATGATGATGGATGAAGATGGATGATGATGATCATATCGATGGATGGTGAATGAGAACAACGTTGATGGGTGAAGGTCATTGTTGGGGAATGTTGATGGGGAATGATGAAGAGGATGGGGGATGACGGCAAGTGTTAGTCAATGGGTGGTCGAAGGGTCGATGATAAATTGGATGGTACCGAGTTCAGTGGGTTCTTGACGGTGGGTGGGAATGAGATGGGGATGGGATGCCATGATCAACCCATCACCCTGCCCTTCCCCCTCACCTGTGGTGGCCTCAGTGGAGACGAGTTCGATCCTCTTCCCACCCCGCAGCCCGTAGAGGTGGAAGCGGTACTGGTGGGATGGGGACAGCCCCGGCACAGTCACCCAGCGGGACTCGCCATCCATGGGCAGGGTCTGGGGCTGGCCCTGGGCATCCCGGTATTGCAGCATGAAGGAGTCGAAGGGGCCCTCGGGGATGCTCCACTGCAGCCCCACAGAGTTGGGGGTGATGCTGGAGACCCTCAGCTCCCCCAGCACTGCCTGTGCTGGGGGCCACTTGGTTGGGGCTCCTGCTCGTGCTCTCAGACGGGAGTCTCAGCTTGGGGAGCCTCTGAGGTGGAGGCTGGTGCTGTGTGGAGATGGACTGAGGCAGGACGTGGAGATCAACCAACTGCCTGTCTTTCTATCCACCTATCAAGGCCAAATGCAGCTCCTCTGTCCTTCCACACACCCCTCACCCTCCTGCCCGCTCACCAGGCATCATCCAGCCATGGGCTCATCTCAACCTGCATCCATCCATAAACACGTCCGTCCATCCATCCATCCATCCACTCCATCCATCCATCCATCCATCCATCCATCCACTCCAGCCATCCCACCCTGGACACTCCCATCCCTCCAGTCACCCACCCAGCCATCCATCTATCCATTCTCCAGAAACCCATCCATTACTCCATCCCACCCATTCTTCACTTGTTCCATCCATCCTTCCTTCCCATTCTTATTCTGTTCATACCATCCATCCATCACTTACTCCATCCATCCATCCATCCATCCATCCAACCATCCATCTATCCATCCCTTGCTTCCTTCCTGTCTCGCACCCATCCCAACTCAATACATCATCCCACATCCATATCTCTGGCTCTTTCTCCTCACATCACTCCTGGTCTCCACCCCTACCATTCCCATTTCTCATGGACAATCTTGCACCATAATAACATACATACAGACACCAGGAAACCTCCATCCATCCTGGCTTTCCCACATTCATTCAACAATTCATCCACCCATCCACCTCCTGCCAACTATCTGGGCAGGAACCCACCCACCATGCAGTCCGGAATCCACTCAGCCATTCCTTTCTTGATCCATCATGGATGGATCAAGATGGATGATGATGATGATGATGATGATGATGATGATGGATGAAGATGGATGATGATGATCATATCGATGGATGGTGAATGAGAACAACGTTGATGGGTGAAGGTCATTGTTGGGGAATGTTGATGGGGAATGATGAAGAGGATGGGGGATGACGGCAAGTGTTAGTCAATGGGTGGTCGAAGGGTCGATGATAAATTGGATGGTACCGAGTTCAGTGGGTTCTTGACGGTGGGTGGGAATGAGATGGGGATGGGATGCCATGATCAACCCATCACCCTGCCCTTCCCCTTCACCTGTGGTGGCCTCAGTGGAGACGAGTTCGATCCTCTTCCCACCCCGCAGCCCGTAGAGGTGGAAGCGGTACTGGTGGGATGGGGACAGCCCCGGCACAGTCACCCAGCGGGACTCGCCATCCATGGGCAGGGTCTGGGGCTGGCCCTGGGCATCCCGGTATTGCAGCATGAAGAAGTCGAAGGTGCCCTCGGGGATGCTCCACTGCAGCACCACAGAGTTGGGGGTGATGCTGGAGACCCTCAGCTCCCCCAGCACTGCCTGTGCTGGGGGTGCCACACTTGGTTGGGGCTCCTGCTCGTGCTCCTCAGACGGGGAGTCCTCAGCTGGGGGAGCCTCTGAGGGGGAGGCTGGTGCTGTGTGGAGATGGAACGAGGCAGGATGTGGAGATCAACCAACTGCCTGTCTTTCTATCCACCCATCAAGGCCAAATTCAGCCTCCCCTCTGTCCTTCCACACCACCCCTCACCCCTCCTGCCCCACTCACCCAGGGCACAAACCAGCCATGGGCTCATCTCAACCTGCACCCATCCATAAACACGTCCGTCCATCCATCCATCCATCCATCCATCCATCCATCCATCCATCCATCCATCCACCCAGCCATCCCACCCTGGACACTCCCATCCCTCCAGTCACCTACCCAGCCATCCATCTATCCATTCTCCAGAAACCGATCCATTACTCCATCCCACCCATTCTTCACTTGTTCCATCCATCCTTCCTTCCCATTCTTATTCTGTTCATACCATCCATCCATCACTTACTCCATCCATCCATCCCTCCATCCATCCAACCATCCATCTATCCATCCCTTGCTTCCTTCCTGTCTCGCACCCATCCCAACTCAATACATCATCCCACATCCATATCTCTGGCTCTTTCTCCTCACATCACTCCAGGTCTCCACCCTTACCATTCCCATTTCCCATGGACAGTCTTGCACCATAATAACATACATATAGACACCAGGAAACCTCCATCCATCCTGGCTTTCCCACATTCATTCAACAATTCATCCACCCATCCACCTCCTGCCATCCATCTGGGCAGGAACCCACGACCATGCAGTCCGGAATCCACTCAGCCATTCCGTTCTTGATCCATCATGGATGGACGATGATGATGATGATGATGATGATGGATGCAGATGGATGATGATGATCATATCGATGGATGGTGAATGAGAACAACGTTGATGGGTGAAGGTCATTGTGATGATGGGGAATGATGAAGAGGATGGGGGATGATGGCAAGTGTTAGTCAATGGGTGGTCGAAGGGTCGATGATCAATTGGATGTTACCGAGCTCAGTGGGTTCTTGACAGTGGGTGGGAATGAGATGGGGATGGGATGCCATGATCAACCCATCACCCTGCCCTTCCCCTTCACCTGTGGTGGCCTCAGTGGAGATGTGGTGAATCCTCTTCCCACCCCGCAGCCCGTAGAGGTGGAAGCGGTACCGGCGGGACGGGGACAGCCCCGGAACCGTCACCCAGCGGGACTCGCCATCCAACGGCAGGGCCTGGGGCTGGCCCTGGGCATCCCGGTACTGCAGCATGAAGGAGTCGAAGGGGCCCTCGGGGACGCTCCACTGCAGCCCCACGGAGTTGGGGGTGACGCTGGAGACCCTCAGCTCCCCCAGCACCGCTCGTGCCGCGGGCGCTGCACTTGGTTGAGGCTCCTGTTCGTGCTCCTCAGACGGGGAGTCCTCAGCTGGGGGAGCCTCTGAGGGGGAGGCTGGTGCTGTGCGGAGATGGGACAAGGCAGGATGTGGAGATCAACCATCTACCTGTCCTTCTTTCCACCCATTATCTGTCCCACTTCACACAGCCCCCATGTCAGTCCTTCCACCCCCACCCTCCTGCCCCACTCACCCAGGGCACAAACCAGCCATGGGCTCATCCCAACCTGCACCCATCCAAAAACAAGTCTACCCATCTGTCCATTGATCCATCCATTTCATCCATCCAATCCTGGAGACCCCCACCCTCCCATCTATCCATTTGCCACAACCCCATTATTCCATCCCTCCTCTTCTTCGAATGTTCCATCCATCCTTCCTTCCTTCCTTCCTCTTGTTCTGTTCATCCCGTCCATCCTTTCATCCTTCCATCCATCCTTCCATCCTTCCATCCATTCAGGCTTCTTCCACCCACCTACCCACCGGCGCGTTCATTCACTTGTCCTCCATCCACCCAACTCTCCATCCATTCTATCATTGTCCAGTTCTCCCATGATCTTGGTGTTAATCATCACATCCTTCTATTCATGAATCCTCCACTCCTCAACCCACCCGTCCATCCATCGTCCATCTCTGTGTCTATCTTTCTGTCCCTCCTTCTCTCTTCCCAAATTCATCTGTCCAATCCTTCCTCCCTATGCCCTTCCTCCTCACCTGTGGAGACATCGATGGAGACGCGCTCGATCCTCTTCCCACCCCGCAGCCCGTAGAGGTGGAAGCGGTACCGGCGGGACGGGGACAGCCCCGGCACTGTCACCCAGCGGGACTCGCCATCCATGGGCAGGGCCTGGGGTTGGCCCTGGGCATCCCGGTACTGCAGCGTGAAGGAGTCGAAGGGGCCCTCGGGGACGCTCCACTGCAGCCTCACGGAGTTGGGGGTGACGCTGGAGACCCTCAGCTCCCCCAGCACTGCCCGCACTGGGGGCACCTCAGGTGGGGGAGCCTCAATTTTGGGGGGCTCAGGTTGGGGCTTCTCTGCGTGCTGGGGCGCCTCCTCTGGCTCAGCCGGGGCTGTGAAGGATGGGGGATGATCCTGGTCATTGACCATCCATGTCTCCATCCACATGTCCATCCATCAACTATCAGTCATTACTTATCCATCCATCTATCCATGTTTCCATCAGCAATTTCCAAGCTGACATGAAACATCCACTCATCCATTCATGTCTCCATTCATCCATAAGAATCCATTTATCCATTCAGTCAGTCAACCCCCAAACACCAAACCCCACCCAATCCCACACACATCACTTGGGATTGTTCTCCCCACATCCCATTAGGCCTTCCCCCCAACATGCCCCACTTCCATTGGACAATACTCTATTCACTAGGACTTGCATCTGGCCACCAGGAACACTCCCTCCATCCCAGTTGCCCCACAGCCATCCAACCACTCATCCATCCATTGAATGTCATCCCTCCATCTGGGAAGGAACCCACCCACCATCCAGTCCGGAATCCACTCAGCCATTCCATTCCTGATCCATCATGGATGGATGATGATCATGATGATGATGATGGATGAAGATGGATAATGATCATTGTATCGACAGATGGTGAATGAGAATAATGATAATGGGTGAAGATCATTGTGGTGATGGGGAATTATGAAGACGATAGGGGATGATGACAGGTGTTGGTCAATGGGTGGTCAAAGGGTCGATGATCAATTGGATGGTACCGAGCTCAGTGGTTCCTTGACGGCGGGTGGGACTGAGATGGGGATGGGATCCCATGATCAGGCCATCCCACTGGCCTTCCCCCTTACCCGTAGTGGCCTCAGTGGAGATGTGGTGGATCCTCTTCCCGCCCCGCAGCCCGTAGAGGTGGAAGCGGTACTGGCGGGATGGGGACAGCCCCTGCACCGTCACCCAGCGGGACTCGCCATCCATGGGCAGGGCCTGGGGCTGGCCCTGGGCATCCCGGTACTGCAGCATGAAGGAGTCAAAGGGGTCCTTGGGGACGCTCCACTGCAGCCCCACGGAGTTGGGGGTGACGCTGGAGACCCTCAGCTCCCCCAGCACCGCCCGTGCCGGGGGTGCCTCAGGTGGGGGAGTCTTAGTTTGGGGGTGCTCAGGTTGGGGCTCCTCTGAGTGCTGGGGTGGTTCCTCTGGCTCTGCTGTGGCTGTGAAAGAGGGGGAATGGTGATGGGCGTGGCCATCTGTTTGTCCATTCACCTGTCCATGCATCATCTACCAAACCACACATCTGTCCATGATCCATCTCCCCAACCCTCCCATCACGTCTTTTCACTCCTTTTCTCCTTCAGCTCCTTAACTTCTCCCTCCATTGGATCATCCAACCATCAAATCATTGATCTGATCTTCCAAATCACCAAAGAATGCCCTACATATCCATCCACCCATCCATCTACCCATCCACCCACCCACCTATCCATCCATCCCTCCATCCATCCCCTCACCCTCCCAATGCTTATCTCCTCACCCATCATTCCCAAACAAGGGGTGGAATTTGGGACCAGCTGGGAGTGTAGGGATTGGTGATGGATGGATGACGATGGATGATGAGTTAATGATCAAGTAATGATGGTGAATGGATGATGATGATGATGATGGTGGCTGACAGTGGCTGCTGCTCACTAGGCTGGTGGAAGGGTTGATGGTTGACTGGATGGTGCCGGGTTCGGTGGGTGCTCATTAGCCAATAGGGATGCGATGGTGGTGGCATCCCTTGATCCCTGCATTGCTCCATCCCTACCTCTAACCCTCCACCCATCCATCCCTCTTTACATCCCAACTTCCATCTTTCCAACCCTTCCTCCCTCTGACCTTCCCCCTCACCTGTGGAGACATCGATGGAGACGCGCTCGGTCCTCTTCCCACCCCGCAGCCCGTAGAGGTGGAAGCGGTACCGGCGGGACGGGGACAGCCCCGGCACCGTCACCCAGCGGGACTCGCCATCCATGGGCAGGGCCTGGGGCTGGCCCTGGGCATCCCGGTACTGCAGCATGAAGGAGTCAAAGGGGCCCTCGGGGACACTCCACTGCAGCCCCACGGAGCTGGGGGTGACACTGGTGACACGGAGTTCACCCAGGACTGGTTTGGATTGGGGTGGCTCTTCTGCCTCGGCTGCAACTGCAGTGGAGTGGAGACGGTGTGCGCGTGGCAATCCATGTCTCCATCCACATGTCCATCCATCACCCATCATCATCCCTCTCTCCAGCCCTTCCATCACCTTCCCCCCCTTATCCCTCCCTCTCTCCACTGATCCCCTCTTCCTTTCATGTCTCCAACCATCAGTCTCTCCATCCTTCTACCCACCCCCCCTTCAGCCATCACCCCCCTGTCCCCCAATCCCATCTCCCACCCCCCATGGGGTACCTGTTTTCTTCACATCCCTCCGCGGCTCCATCAGCTCCATCCCGTCCGTGTCCCCCCACGGCAGTGCCGGCTCCTGATTCCCATCCTCCCCTTCCCCCACAGCAGGCGTTACTCCTCTTCCACCCCACCTCCTTCATCTCCTTCCCCAGGATGTTCCTTCCCCTGTCCCTCCCCCGTCCTCTTACTTTTCAGATGTCCCTTCTTCCCTGACCACCCCCAATGCCCGAGATGTCCCTTCCCCCATCCTCTTCACCCCTGAACCTCATCCCCCTTCTTCTAGCCCTTCCCCCGTCCCCTTCACCCCTCAACCTCATCCCTCTTCCTCTCCCCCTTCTCCTTCATCCCTCAACCTCATCCCCCTTCTTCTCCCCCTTCACGCCTCAACCTCATCTCCCTCCTTCTCCCCCTTCCCCCATCCCCTTCACACCTCAACCTCATCGCCCTCTTTCTCCCCTGTCCCCTTCATCCCTCAACCTCATCTCCTTTTTCTCCCCCTTCCCCTCCCCTGGTGGTGTCTCTGCCACCACCCCCTGACCCCTCACTGGAGTGTCCCTTTCTCCCCATCCCTGTCCCCCTCCCGTCCCTTCCCCCCAGGATGCCCCTTCCCAACGTCCCCCCACCATTCCCAACGTGTCACCCACCTGTGGTCTCCAGGAGGGTCCCGTCCTCTCGGGGTTTTGGGGGGTGTCCCTGTCCCTTCCCCAGGGCCCGGTGCCGGCGCAGGACATACTCCAGGATGGCCTTGGCCACCGCCGGCACCGTCTGGTTGCCCCGGAGGGGGTAGTTGGTGGCCCGGAGGTGGCTCTCGAGGCGCTGGAGGAGGGACCCTCCGTATGGGGACAGCCGAGCCAGCAGCTCCTGCAGGGAGGGGATCCCTGAGGACAGCGGGGACCAAGGGGACAGTTGGGACCACGGGGACTCCGGGGACACCGGCGACTTTGAGGGTGCCAGGGACTCTGGGGATGGAGGTGACCCTGGGGACACTGGAGACTCTGGGAACCTTGGGGGTTCTGGGGATGCTGGCCACAAATCTGGTGACACCGCTGACCCCAGAGATTCTGGTGACATTGGGGACCTTGGGAATTCTGGTGACACGGGGGACCTTGGGAGCTCTGGTGACACTGGGAACCTTGGAGATTCCGGGGGTGCTGGTGACACCGGTGACCTTGGGAGCTCTGGTGACACCGGGGACCCTGGAGACTCTGGTGACACTGGTGTCCTCGGAGATTCTGGGGATGCTGGTGACATGGGGGACCATGGGAGTTCTGGTGACAATGGTGACCCTGGGAATTCTGGTGACACCGGTGACCTTGGGAGCTCTGGTGACACTGGGGACCTCGGAAATTCTGGGGATTCTGGTGACTCCGGTGACCTGGGGGGTGCTGGGGATCCCAGGGACCCTCGATCCATGGGGGACACTGGGACCCTGGGGGACGCCGGTGACCCCAGAGCCACGTGTGACCCCGGGGACACGTCTGGTGATGCAGGCGATGCTGGTGACCCCGGGGACCCCAGCGACCCTGGGGACCCTCGGGTCGATGGTGCCACCGCTGGGGACCCCAGGGAGCCCTGAGGGGACTTCTCGTGGGGGGGCACAGCGGGGACTAGAGCTGTGGAGTAGAGGGGACCGGGGTCACCGACCCATCCCAAGAGTCCTGTGAGGACACCCCTGTCCCCATTCCCAACCCTGTCCCCATTCCCGACCCTGTCCCCATCCCTGGGCCATCCCCACGCTCTCCCTTTGTGTGTCCCTAGCCCCGTCCCCACGCCTGTCACCCCTGTGCCATTCCCACCCCTGTCCCCACGCCCATGCCACCCCTCTTTCCTTGTCCCCCTGCCGTGCCTGTCTCTATCCCTGTCCCCACCCCCACGGCCGTGCCATCACTGTCCCCAACCCCATTCCTGTGCCATCCTGTCCCTGTCCCGTGCCACGCTGTCCTCACAGCTGTCCCACCCCCACTCCTGTCCCATCCCCAACCCTGTGCCACCCCGTGTCACCCTGTGCCACCCCTGTCCCATCCCCACCCCTGTGCCATTCCCATCCCTGTGCCACCCCTGTGCCACCCCAGCCACAGCCCAGCCACATGTCTGGGCTGTCCCCATCATCCCTGTCTCCCCGACTGTGACACTGTGCCATCCCTGTCCCCACCCCGTCCCCAGGCCACCCCACCCTCTGTCCCTCCCTCCCCACTCCCATCCGCGTCCACACAATGTCCCCATCCCCGCTTCCGTCCCTCCCACACTTGTCCCCCACGGTGTTCCAGTTTCTTCCCGCGGTGTCCCCATTTGTCCCAGGTGTCCCCCCGTGCCACCCCGTGCCCCTCCCCCGCGTGTCCCCACCCGTGCGCAGCCGCAGCGTCCCCGCCGCCCCTAGGTGTGGCCCCCGCCGCGCCTGGACCAGCAACTCGAAGGGGCGGCCTGGGGACAGCCCCGTCACCGAGAAGGCGACAGCGGAGCCTGGCAGTTCGTGCGTCGTCATGGCCATGGGGTCATCCTGGGGACGGCGACAGCGTGAGGGGACCAGGGGGACACCGGGGGGGAAAAGGGGGACACATTGCAGGGACACTTTGCGGACGGGGGGCACTTCGGGGAGGTGTTGGGGACACGCTGGGGACACCACGGGGACACGCAGGGGACATATCTGGGCCAGCCCACCGCAGCCACACGGGCGGTGGAGGGTGGGGGGGGAGTGTCTCACCCCTCCACAATGTCCCTGTACCCCCGTGTCCCCCCCGGCCACGTCCCCCCCGTGTCCCCCACTCACCAGAGGGACAAGTGTCACCCGGTAGCCGTCCGGAGGGGGGGAGGGCCGGGGCCAGGTGACACGCAGGGACGTCGAGGTGCGCGTGGCTAAGCGCGGTGTAACCGCGGGCACCTCTGCAGGGACAGCGCGGGGACACCGTGAGGGCACCGCGGGGGACAGCGCTGGGACAGTGCGGGGGGGCGGAGATGTCCTGGGGACACCCAGGGGACACCCAGGGGATCCCCAGGGACGGGGCACGAGGGGACCCTCGGGGACCCGCTGAGGTGGCTCAAGAGCCCCCCACGGAAGGGGGAAGGAGGGAGAAGCACTGGGGGGGTACTGCGGTGACACTGAGGGGCACTGGGGTGACACTGAGGGGCACTGGGACCCACTAATATTGCCGTGGACCACCCCCCCTCCCCCCCCCACCAGGGGGGACATCCGGGGGGGTTGGAGTCAGGGCACTGGGGAGCAGCTCTGGGAGCACTGGGGAGCAGCTCTGGGAGCACTGGGGGGGGCTCTGGGAGAACTTGGGAGGGCCTCTGGGAGTACTGGGAGGGGGACTCTGGGAGTACTGTGGGGGCACAAGGGGCCACTGGGAGCACTGGGGGGCTCTGGGAACACTGGGAGGGGGGGTTCTGGGAGCACTGGGGGGCTCTGGAAGCACTGGGGGACTCTGGGAGCACTGTGGGGTCACAAGGGGCCACTGGGAGCACTGGGGGCTCTGGGAACACTGGGAGGGGGTTCTGGGAGCACTGGGGGGCTCTGGAAGCACTGGGAGGCAGCTCTGGGAGCACTGGGGGGCTCTGGGCTCACTGGGACGGGGGGCTCTGAGGGCACTGGGAGCGCTGGGAGGCAGCTCTGGGAGCACTGGGAAGCAGCTCTGGGAGCACTGGGAGCACCGGGAGGGGGGAACTGGAAGCATTGAGAGCACTGGGGGGGCTCTGGGAGGCTCTGGGAGGCAGCTCTGGGAGCACTGGGAGGCAGCTCTGGGAGCACTGGGAGCGGGGGACTGGAAGCACTGGGAGGGCTCTGGCAGTTCTGGGAACGCCGCGGGGGCCCCGGGGACGCACCGATGTCGCACCGGACGCCCCCCCATCCGGGGGCGCAGGCGGGGGTGCCGCAGTCGGGCCCCCCGAAGCCCGGGAAGCAGCGGCAGCGGCCCCGCTCACACCGGCCCTGGTCGCTGCAGCCCCGCGGGCACGGGAGTGCGGGGGCGCCGGGGGCGGGGCCGAGGCCGGAGGGGCGGGGCAGGCGCAGCCCCAACCCCGGGAGGGGGCGCAGAGCTGGACCGAGCGGCCTGGGGGGACACGGAGAGGATGAGGGGGAAAGCACACGAGGTTATGACCCCGGGAGTCCCCGACGACCCCCAGTGACCCCCAATGACCTTTGTGAGCCCCCTCCCCAAAAAGGCCCCCGTGACCCTCCCCCGACCCCCAATGAACCCAGGACCCCCAACGACCGCCCAATGACCCCCTGTGACCCCCCCAACGACCCCCGTGACCCTCCCCTGACCTCCCCAATGAACCCCCGTGACCCCTCCCCAAAGACCCCAGGACCCCAACGACCCCCTAAAGAACCCCTCTGACCCCCAACGACCCCTGTGACCCCCCTCAATGACCCCTCCCCATTTCCCCATTACCTGTCCTGGCTCCCCCTCTCCCCTCCCGTCTCCACCCCTCCCTGTTACCTGTCCCCGCTTGTGGCCCTGCCGTGTGCCTCCCGTGTACCCCTCCGTGTCCCCCGTTACCTGTCCCCGCCTGTGGCCCCGCGGTGTCCCCGCAGTGTCCCCGCAGGGCCCGCACGTGTCCCTCGAGCTCGCGCAGCCGGCCCAGCACGGCCGCGAGCGCCGCCGCGCACGACACGGGGGCGTCCTCGTGGGGGCGTCCCCGTGGGGGGGGACACCGCGTGGAGGGGGACACGGCGGAGTGGCCCCCGGCCCGAAGCGCCAGCGCCACGAGCAGCAGCCGCAGCTCCAGCGTCACACACATCGTCCTGAGGGGGACATGATGGGGGACACGATGGGGACACGGGGGGACATGGGGACAACCCCCATGGTGGTGGGAAACATCGTGGAGGGGGCGGACACGAGTGGGGAACCGAGGGGCGCCCACGGGGGGGACACGGGGACACACAGGGAACGTGTGGGGACATTGGGGAGACGGGGGGTGGGGACACTGTGGAGGGAACAGGGGGATATGGGGACACTGGGGGGACACCTGGGGATGTAAGGGGACACGCGGGGGACACAGGGATACCCCGGGGGACACCCGTGAGGGACATGGGGCGTGGGGACACTGGAGGACACCTGGGGGACACCCACTGGGACACCACAGGGGAAGGGGGACACCGGGGGGACACATAGTGGGGACAGGGACATCCGTGGGACACCCACAGGGGACACAGGCAGACACGGGGACAGCTGTGGGGACACCGAGGGGGACACGGGGATAGCTGTGGGGACACGCGAGGCACACAGGGACACCTGTGGGGACACTCGAGGGTCACGGGGACAGCTTGGGGACACACGAGGGACACGGGGACACCTGTGGGGACATCCGAGGGACACGGGGACAGCTGTGGGGACACCGTTGGGGACACAGGGACAGCTGTGGGGACACCCGAGGGACACAGGGACAGCTGTGGGGACATCCGGGGACACCTTCCAGTAACTCCAGTAACACCTCCAGTAAGACCAGTAACACATCCCCGTAACCCCCGCCCTTCTGACCACCAGTAGCAACCCCAGTAACACATCCCAGTAACACCAGTAACATGAGCACCCTCTCCCAGTAACACCAGTAACCCCTTCCAGTAGCACCACTTGCCCCGGCAAGACCAGTTACCCCATTCACTCCAGTGACCCCTCCCAGTGCCCCCCCCAGTCCTCCCAGTCCTCTACAATCCCCCACTGTGCCCACCAGTGTCCCCCAGTTCCCCCAGTCCCTCCGTCCCCTCAGTCCCCCCGTCCCCTCCGTGCCCTCAGTCCCCCCGTCCCCTCCGTGCCCCTCCAGTCCCCCGTCCCCTCCGTGCCCTCCCAGTCCTCCCCCAGTGCCCTCCAGTCCCTCCCTGTTCTCCCAGTCCTTTCAATCTCCTCCCAGTGCCCCCCAGTTCCCCATTCCTCCTCAGGGCCCCCCAGTCCCTCCCAGTTCCTCCAGTTCTCCCCAGTGCCCCCCTCCAGTCCCTCCCAGTTCCACCAGTCTCTCCCAGTGCCTCCCAGTTCTCCCCAGTTGCTGCCTGTCCCTCCAGTGCCCCTCACTGTCCCCAGTTCCCCCAGTTCTCCCAGTCTCCCCAAGTCTCCTCAAGTTCCCCCAGTCACCCCCCGTCCCTCCGAGTCCCTCGCAGTCTCTTCCAGGTCCTCCCCAGTCTCTCCCAGTGCTTCCCAGTTCCCCCAGTCTCCCCAGTTGCCCCCCGTCCCTCGCAGTCCCTTCCAGGTCCCCCCAGTGCCCCCCAGTCCCTCTCAGTTCTCCCAGTCTCCCCAGTTGCCCCCCGTCCCTCGCAGTCCCTTCCAGATCCCCCCAGTCTCCCCCAGTCGCTCCCAGTGCTTCCCAGTGCCCCCAGACTCCCCCAGGGTCTCCCAGTACCTCTGCCTGGTCCCGCTGGGTTCTCGCTCTGGGCCGGGCGGGGTCGCGGGGGAGGGGGCGTGGCCGAGGGTGTAACCGGGGGCGTGGCCTGAGCCCCACCCGCCCCGCCCCCTCCCGGGGAGCTGCCCCCGCCCGTGTTTGGGGCGTCGCCATGGAAACCAAACAGTGCTCTCAGTGCTCCCAGTAAGGAGGTTCAGGATGACCCGCAGCTCCCAGTGACCCCAGTATGGTCAGTCCCAGCGCTCCCAGTAACAGCACAGCCCATTCCAGTGCTCCCAGTAACACCAGTAACACAGCACAGCCCATCCCAGTGCTCCCAGTAAGGCAGCTCAGGATGATCCGCAGCTCCCAGTAATCCCAGTATAGTCAGTCACAGCGCTCCCAGTAACACCAGTGGCACCAGTAAAACAGCACAGCCCATCCCAGTGCTCCCAGTAAGAGCACAGCCCATCCCAGCACTCTCAGTAATACCAGTAACACAGTACAGCCCATCCCAGTGCTCCCAGTAACCCCAGTGTAGTCTGTCCCAGTGCTTTCAGAAACACCACTAATCCCAGTATGACCTGGCCTAGTGCTCCCAGTAACACCAGTAAAGTCTGTCCCAGTGCTCCCAGTAACACCAGTAATGCAGCACAGCCTGACCCATGGCCCCCAGTAACAGTGATGTGGGACAGCCCATCCCACTGCTCCCAGTAGCCCCAGTATACTCTCTCCCAGTGCTCCCAGAAACACCAGTAAGCCCAGTATGGCCTGTCCTAGTGCTCCCAGTAACACCAGTGCACCAGCACAGCCCATCCCAGTGCTCCCAGTGACACCAGTGACGTGGGACAGCCCATTCCAGTGCTCCCAGTAACACCAGTGACATGGGACAGCCCATCCCAGTGCTCCCAGTAACACCAGTGATGTGAGGCAGCCCTTCCCAGTGCTCCCAGTAACATAACACAGCACCCCCAGAGCCCCACTGACACCAGTGACATGGGACAGCCCATCCCAGCGCTCCCAGTAACACCAGTATGGCACATGCCAGTGCTCCCAGTAACACCAGTAATGCAGCACAGCCTGACCCATGGCCCCTAGTAACACCAGTGATGTGGGACAGCCCTTCCCAGTGCTCCCAGTAACACCAGTGTGGCCCATCCCACTGTGCCCAGTGCTCCCAGTAACACCAGTAATGCAGCACAGCCCACCCCAGTGCTCCCAGTAACACCAGTGCCACCTGCCCTACAGCTTCCAGTGCTCCCAGTCATCCCAGTACAGACTATTTCAGTGTTCCCAGTGACATCAGTGACGCGGGACAGCCCTTCCCAATGCTCCCAGTAACACCAGTACAGCCCATCCCAGTGCTCCCAGTAACACAGCACAGCCCCGCCCAGCGCTCCCAGTGCCCCGGTGCGGCCCCTCCCAGTGCTCCCAGTGCGGGTGTGGCCGTGACTCACCGCTCCGGCAGCAACAACAACAGCGGGGGGGAGGGCGCGGGGGGGCCCCCCTGGGACCCCCCAAAGGCTGAGGGGAGGAGGGGGCGGGGGCAGCGCTTTTGGGGGAGCCTCCCCCGCGGCCCTCCCCCACCCGTGTTCACTCCCGTGTCCCCCCCGTGTCCTTCCCGCGTCCCCCTCTACCCGTGTCCACTCCCGTGTCCCCCGTGTCCTTCCCGTGTCCCCCACCCGTGTCCACTCCCGTGTCCTTCCCGTGACCCCCTCGTGTCTCCTCCCTTGTCCCCCACCACGTGTCCCCCTTCCCCCACGCCGTGACCCCCGTGTCCCTCGTGTCTTCCCTTCCCCGTGTCCCCCACGCCGTGACCCCCCGTGTCCCTCCGTGTCTTCCCCTTCCCCCGTGTCCCCCCACGCCGTGACCCCCGTGTCCCCTCCCGTTTCCCTCCGTGTCCCCCTTCCCCCCACCCCGTGTCCCTCCCGTGTCTTCTCATCCCCCCGTGACTCCTCCGTGTCCCCCCACCCCGTGACCACCCCTGTCCCCTCCGTGTTCCCCCGTGTCCCCCTCCTCATTTCCACCTCCCCGTGTCCCTCCGTGTCCCCCAAGCCGTGACCCCCGTGTCTCCTCCCGTGTCCCCCACACCCCGTGACCCCCATGTCCCCCTTCCCTCCACCCTGTGACCCCCGTGTCCCCCCGCCCCCGCCAAGGAATTTTCTCCATCAACACGATGAGCTCATTGGGGGGAGGAGGCGTGGGGGCCCAGCTGGGCGGGGAAGGGGGAGAAGGGGAGGGGCCCCATTGCGGGGGGAGGAACAGGGGTCCCGATTCCACCCCCGCTCCGTTTGTCAATTGATCCGCTGATTTATTGATCCGCTGATTTATCGATTCGCTGATTTATTGATCGATCGATTTTACACGTGGGTCACTGTGTGTCCCCAGTGTCCCCATCCCTGTCCCCAGTGTCCCCCTCCTCATCCCCAATGTCCCCAGTGTCTCCCTCCCCGTCTCCGGTGTCCCCAGAGTCCCCCTCCCCATCCCTGGTGTCCCTGCTGTCCCCTGCAGTGTCCCAGGGGGGTGTCCCCAGCTCCCCGGGCCCCCCCAGCTCCCGCAGCCGCCCCCCCTCCAGCAGGGCCACCCTGGGTGCCCGCCGGGCCAGGGCCACCTGCCCTGTCACCAACAGCACCGCCGGCCCCTCCCCCGCCCCGGGACCACTGAGATGTAGCACCTCCCGCTCCACCTGCGGGGACACGGGGGGACACGGGGGGACACGGCATGGGGAGTCAGGGGACACGGGGACACAGAGAACCAGGGGACATGGGAGGTCCAGGGGACAGGGGGACATGGGGACCCAGGGGACACGGGGACAGCGCTGTGACCCACCTGGCGCCGGGTCACACGGGTCGAGAGCCCGCGTGGGCTCGTCCAGCACCAGCAAGCGGGGGGTCCTGAGCAGGGCCCGGGCCAGGGCCACCCCCTGCGCCTGCCCCCCCGAGAACTGCATCCCCCGCGGGCCCACCTCTGGGGACAGAGGGGACACACTGGGGACACCGTGGGGACACGCTGGGGACACGCCGGGGAGCTGCACCCACCCTGCACCCACCTTTGGGGAGAGGGAGGGGGCAGCGAGGAAACAACAAGGGGACAGTGTGGGGATGATGAGGGGACACTACAGGGATGATGAGGGGACGTTATGGGGACACAGTGGGGACACACTGGGGACACTACGGGGATGGTGAGGGGACACCACAGGGACAGCAAGGGAACAGGGAGGGGAGGGGAGAGAGTGGGATGTGGTGAGGAGGCTTTGGGGACATCACAGGGACAACCTTGGGGACGGTGAGAGGACATTACGGGGATGCTATGGGGACACCCTGGGGACACCACAGGGAAGTGGCGAGGACACCGGGGGGGACACCTGCGCCTTACCCGTGTCATAGCCATGTGGCAGCTGCGTGGCCCAGGCGTGCACCCCCACCCGCCGCGCCGCCGCCGTCACTCGTGTCACCTGTGTCACCTGCGTCCCCTCCCCGTGTCCCCAGCCCAGCGCGATGTTGGCATGGAGGGAGCGGGACAGGAGGGACAGGGACTGCGGGACACCGGCCACCTGTGGGGACAGGGGACATGGGGGGCTGCGGGGGGGGCGTGGGGACGGGGAACATCGGGACGGGGGAGACACAGTGGCAGGAACAAGGAGGGAACGTCTGGGGACACGGGGGGGCCACGGGGACCTGTTGGGGACACAGCGGTGACCCAGGGGTGGCAGCAGAGGACACTGGGGGTGGCCGTGGGGACCCGTGAGGGACAGAGGGTGACGTGGTGGTGACCACGGTGACACAGGGGGAGCCACTGGTGACCCTGGGGTGGCACTGGGGACTCGTTGGGAACCCACTGGAGACCTAGGGGTGGCCACGGAGACCCGCTGATGACCCACTGATGACCCGGGGTGGCCCAGGGGACATGTGGGTGATGCAGGGGTGGCCATGGGAACCTGCTGGGGACCCAGGGGTGACCCGGGCACAGCACTGGGGGCTTGGGGGTGACTCAAGGGTTGGCCCGGGGTGTCACCTTGTCACTGCAAGGCAGGACCTGCCCAGGAGGGCTCAGGGGGTGTTTGGTGACAGAGGGTGGCAGTGGGGACCCGGGGGTGACCTGGGGGTGGCCATAGTGACCCGGGGGTGTCACCTGTCGCCGCAGGGCGGGGTCAGCGCGGGGGCCCAGGGGGGCCCCGTCCAGCAGCACGGCCCCGGCCGCCAGGGGGCGCACTCCCAGCGCGGCCAACGCCAGGGAGCTCTTCCCGCCGCCAGGGGGCGCCAGCACCGCCACGAGCTCCTCGGGACGCACGGACAGAGACACCCCCTGGCGGCGGGAATGGGATGGGATTGGGATCGGGAATGGGATCGAAACAGGAATGGGATCGGACTGTGAATGGGAACAGGCATGGCAATGGGAATGGGGATGGGAACGGGAATGGGACCGGGACCGGGAATGGGAACAGGATCAGACCGAGAATGGGAATGAGATGGGGATTGAACCAGGAATGTGAACGGACCGGGAATGGGATTGGGATCACACTGGAATGGGAACTGCGTGAAAGGGGATGGGATGGGATGGAACAGGGAATGGGATTAGGATGGAACCAGGAATGGGAATGGTGGGAGAGGGGTCAGGACCGAACTGAGAATGGGAATGGGATTGTACTGGGAATGGGAACATACTGGGAATGGGACTGGGAACGGTGGGAGAGGGGATGGAACTGGGAATGGGATTGTACCGGGAATGGGAACGGGATTCTAAGGGAATGGGAACAGGATCGCACTGGGAATGGGAATAGGACTGGGATCCTACAGGGAATGGGAACGGGATTGTACCGGGAATGGGATTGGGATCACACTGGGAATGGGAATGGCGGGAGAGGGGATGGGATTGAACTAGGAATGGGATGGGGATGGAACCGGGAATGGCGGGAGAGGGGATGGGATGGAACTGGGAATGGGACTGGGATGGAACCAGGAATGGGAACAGTGGGAACAGCAGGAGAGGGGATGGGGATGATACTGGGAATGGGATGGGGATGGCACCAGGAATGGGATTGGAATCATACTGGGAATGGTAACGGTGGGAGAGGGGATGGGGATCGCACTGGGAATGGGAACAGCAGGAACAGGGATTGCACCAGGATCAATGGGAGAGGGGATGGCCATGGGAACAATGGGAGATCGCAGTGGGAATGGCAACCTCCCTGGGAATAATGGGGATCACACTGGGAACAAAGGGGATCTCACTGGGAATAATGGAGATCACACTGGGAACAAAGGGGATCATACTGGGAACAAAGGGGATCTCACTGGGAACAAAGGGGATCACACCGGGACAAGGATTGCACCAGGAGAGGGGATCCCACTTGGAATGGGGAGAGCACCAGGATAGGGGATGGCACCAGCACTTCCATGTGAACCCTGTCCCTGTGTCCCCAGCCTGTCCCCTCATGTCCCCCATATCCCCACGGTGTCCTCCCATATCCCCACCCTGTCCCCATGTCCCCCCACACCTCCCATGTCCCCCCACCCCCCATGTCCCCATGTCCCATCCATGTCCCCCCACATCCCCCTATCCCGCTGTGTCCCCCAATATCCCTACCCTGTCTCCATGTCCCCCTACACCCCCATGTCCCATCCGTGTCCCCTCATGTCCCCCACCTCCCCTCCATGTCCTGTGTCCCTCATCTCCCCCATTTCCTTAACACCTCCACATCCCCTCGTGCCCCCATGTCCCCCATCTCCCCCACCTCCCCTCCATGTCCCGTGTCCCTCATCTCCCCATCTTCCTCCACATCCCCTCATGTCCTCCCCATGTCCTATCTGTGTCCCCCCCATGTCCCCATGTCCCATCCGTGTCCCTCCATGTCCCCATGTCCCATCCATGCTCCCCCATGTCCCCATGTCCCATCCATGTCCCCCCATGTCCCATCCATGCCCCCCATGTCCCCATGTCCCCTTGTGTCCCCCTCATGTCCCCATGTCCCACCCATGTCCCCATGTCCCATCCATGTCCCCCCATGTCCCCATGTCCCATCTGTGTCCCCCCATGTCCCATCCATGCCCCCCCATGTCCCATCCATGTCCTCCCATGTCCCCACGTCCCCTCGTGTCCCCCCATGTCCCCCCACACCCCCTCTGTGGTGTCACCTTGAGGACGGGCTCGGCCCGCCCAGGGTAGGTCACGGAGACATCCTCGAGATGCAGTCCCGCCGTCCCGGAGCCCCCCCTGGCCCCCGGGGGTGACAGGGGATGGTGTCCCCAGTACTGCCACCTCCTTGGCCTCGTGCAGCAGCTCCAGGAGTGTCTCAGAGGAGCTGACGGCCTTGGCCAGGACCGGGAGGTGCAACAGCAGCAACTGGGGACACGGGGACACTGGGGGGATTTGAGGGACATGGGGGGAAACGGGGAGATCGGGGGGCTTGGAGGAGCTGGGGGAACATGGGCGTGGGGACAGGGGTGGGGACACAGGGACACGGCACAGACTGGGGACACGGGGACATCAGGGGGGCTTTGAGGGACATGGGGGGACAAAGGGACATTGGGGGGATTTGAGGGGCATGGGGGGACACGGGGACATCGGGGGGCTTGGAGGAGCTGGGGGAACATGGGGGTGGGGACAGGGATGGGGACACAGGGACATGGCAGGGGACGGGGGGACCCAGTGGAGACACGGCAGGTGCACGCTGAGACACAGTGAGGGGACACGGGGAGGACCTGAGGACACAGAGGGGACACAACAGGGTTAGGGTGGGGACAGAGGGGACAGGGATGGGGACATGGCCAGGAGGACACAGGGACACGGCTGGGAGGGCACGGGGACATGGGAGGGGGACATGGGAGGACAGTGACATGGGGAATAATGGGGTTGGGGACACAGTGGGGACATACTGGGAACACAGGGAGGACAGGTTGGGGACACATTGGGAATGGGTTGGGGACACGCTGGGAAGGGGTTGGGGACACAGTGGGAAGGGGTTGGGGACACAGTGGGGACACGCTCCTCACCTCCACAGCCCTGGTGAACTGCAGGTGGCACATGAGGATGGTGACCAGCTCCCCAGGGGTCACGGTCCCCAAAGCCACCAAGTGTCCCCCTCCGAGGAGCAACCCCAGCTTCAGGACCAGCATGGGGAACTGGGGACACAGGGACACACAGGGTCACAGGGTGTCACCCCAGCCCCGTGTCCCCGTGTCCCCCAGTCCCATGCCACCACACCCCTGTGTCCCCAGCCCCTGTCACCACATCTCCCATCCCTGGACCACCCACCTCTGTGTCCCCATGTCCCCTGTCTCCATAACCTCCTGTCCCCATGTCCCCCATCCCCCTGCCACTTCAATCTCATGTCCCCTGTCCCCCATGTCCCTCAGCCCCCTGCCACATGTCCGCCATCCCAGTGCCCCCTTTCCCTGTGTTCCCTGTCCCCGTGTCTCCATCCCCATGCCACTGCATCCAGTGTCCCCCAGCTCCCTGCTGCCATGTCCCCATGTCCCCTGTTACAATGCCACCCTGTCCCCATGACCCCCAGCCCCACGTGCCACCCGTCTTCACATTCCTTGTCTCTGGATCACCACGCCCTCGTGTCCCCCGGCCCTTTGCTGACACACCCAATGTCCCCACACCCGTGTCACCCTGCCCCTTGTCCCCCACCCCTCTGCCACCCTGTCCTCACCCCTGTGTCCCCCTCCCCCACGTCCTCCCCTCCTGTGTCCCCCGTCCCCATGTCCCCCTCCCTCTGTCACCCTGTCCTCGCCCCTGTGTCCCCTCCCCCCAACACGTCCTCCCCTCCTGTGTCCCCCATCTCCGTGTCCCCATGTCCCCTGCCACCCTGTCCTCACCCTGTGTCCCCTCCCCCAACACGTCCTCCCCTCCTGTGTCCCCCATCTCCGTGTCCCCATGTCCCCTGCCACCCTGTCCTCACCCTGTGTCCCCCTACTCACCCCCACGTCCCCCACCCCCGTGTCCCCCTGCCCTGTGTCCCCCATCCCTCTGCCACCAAGTCCTCCGTTTCCAGACTGCTGGTCCTCATCCCCCTGTGTCCCTCGTCCCCATGTCCCCCCCCATGTGTCCCCGACCCCTGTGCCCCCGGGCCCCTGCCACCCTGTCCCAACCCCTGTGTCCCCCCCAACCCCATGTCCTCCACTCATGTGTCCCCCATCCCCATGTACCCCACCCCTCTGCCACCCTGTCCTCACCCCTGAGTCCGCCCCTCACCTCCATGTCCCCCACCCCCGTGTCCCCATCCCTCTGCCACCAAGTCCTCCATTTCCAGACCGCTGGTCTCCAATATCCCATGCCCCCATCCCTGTGTCCCCCCGTGTGTCCCCTCCCCTGTGCCCCCATCCCCGTGTCCCTCCCTGTCTCCCATGTGTCCCCCGTGTGTCCCCATCCCCTCATGCCCCCTGTCTCCCGTGTGTCCCCTGTGTCCCTGTACCCCGCTGGCCCAGAGTGCCACCCCGTACGCCAGGGCCTCCCCGCCGTGTGTCCCCGTCCCCCCGTGCCCCCCGTCCCCGTGTGTCCCCCCAATGTGTCCCCATCTCCCCGTGTTCCCCCCGTGTCCCCGTACCCCGCTGGCCCAGCGTGCCACCCCGTATGCCAGGGCCTCTCTGCTCTCCAGGTGGTGACCGTGGCTCAGGCGCTGCCGGACACGGGTGGTCATTCCGGCTTCGTGGCCGAAGGCCCGGACAGTCCCCAGGGCCCCCAGCGACTCCAGGGCCACTGCGGTGGCACCGGCCAGAGCCTCCTGCGCCCCCCGCGCCAGCTCCTGGGGACATGGGGGACACCACAGGGGTCACCACGGGGGCTCACCACATGGGGTCACCACATGGGGGACACGGCATCACCACGGAGGGTCACCACAGGGGGGACAGGGGGTACCCTGGGGACACAGGGTCACCACAGGGGTCACCACTCGGGGTCACCACGGGGGTCACCACATAGGGTCACCACATGGGGGACACAGTGTCACCACGGGGGGTCACCACACGGGGGATAGGGGGTACCCTGGGGACATGGGGTCACCACGGGGGGTCACCACTGGGGTCACCACACGGGGGACAGTGGGTACCCTGCGTACTCTGGGGACATGGGGGTCACCACAAGGATGGAGGACATGGAGGGTGGACAGGGTGGGGACAGGGAGGGGACAGAGTGGACACCACATGGGGGTCACCACAGGGGTCACCACAGGGGGGACAGTGGGTACCCTCGGGACATGGGGGACAGGGGGGTCACCACAGGGATGGAGGGCATGGAGGGTGGGTACAAGGAGGGGGACAGAGTGGTCACCACAAGGTCATAGGGGGGTCACAGAGAGCACACGGGGGTTACACGGGAGTCACTGCAGGGTCACCACGTGGGATCATGGGGGGGGTCACCCTGGGGACAGGGAGGTCACCTCGAGGTCACCACACGCGCAGATGGGAGGCAGGGAGGGCACAGGGGACAGGAGAGGGTGACAGTGGGCGCAGGGAGGTGACAGCAGGCACCAGGAGGGGACAGGAGGGACTCGGACAGGACGCGGGGAGGGGACAAGCAGCTTTGGGAGGTGACATGGGGCACACAGCGCAGGGAGGTGACCAGGGGTGCAGGGGAGGGGACAAGGGGCCCAGGGAGGTGACATGGGCTGCGAGGAGAGGACAAGAAGAGTGACCGGCGTGGGGCGGGGTGTGCAGGGACAAAGGTACAGGTTACAGAGGGAGGTGACTAAAAGGCTCGGGGGAAGCGCTGAGGGGAAGCCTGGCGAGGACAGGGGGTGCAGGAAGGTGGCACTGGGCACACAGGGGTGACACCCCGGTACCTGCTGGGTGGCGGCCACGCGGTGCGGCAGCAGCAGGAGCAGGGGCAGCAGCAGGAGGGTGCCCAGGGCCAGCAGCGGGGCCAGCGAGCCCATCACGGCCAGCAGAGCCCCTGCCCGGGCCAGCGCCCACAGCGCCGGCACCAGCTCGTCGGCCAGAGCCCCGTGGGCCGCCGCCGCATCCCCCGTCACCCGCGCTGCCACCGCGGCCGGAGTGTCCCCCAGGACGCCCCCCGGGCCGGTCACGTCCCCCCGCAGAACCGCGGCCACCGCGCCGCGCTGGAGCCGCCCCCGAGCCCGGGTCAGCGCCGCGGCCGCCGCTCCGTCACAGCCCAGCTCGGCCAGGGCGCTGCGGGGACAGCGCGGGGTCAGCGGGCACCGCCACCTCCGGGGGTGTCCCCTCCCTGGTCCTATTGTCACCCACCTGCCGAGCCCCAGCGCCACCAAGGGCCACACGGCCGCCCACGCGTCCTCCTCCCGCATCACCCGGTCAGCGACGTGGCCCGTGAAGTAGAGGCCGGCCACCTCACCTGCGGAGAGGGGACACCCCCAGGGTGGGGGGGACAGCCCCCGGCGTGAAGGCGTGCCCCACTTTTTAGGTACCGACCACACTCAAAACGGGGGGTTCAGCCCCGAAATTGGGTGCTGACCCCCCCTGTTGTGGGCTAAGACCCTAAACCCGGGGTTGAACTCCTGAAATTGGGGTCCAGAAAACCCAGAGTTGGGTGTTGACCCCTGAAAATTGGGTGTTGACCCCTGAAAATTGGGTGTTGACCCCTCCTTGCGGGTTAAGACCGTAAACTTGGGGGTTGAACTCCCAAAGCTGGGGTCTGGAAAACCCAAATTTGGGTGTTGACCCCTGAAAATTGGGTCCTGATCCCCCATATTGGGTAATGAGCCCCCAAATTGAGTCCTGCACACCTAAAATTATCTGTAGACCCCTGAAAATTAGGTGTTGAGCCACTAAATTGGGTCTGACTCTCTAAAATTGGGTGTCATCCCCCCAAATTGGGTCCTGACCCTTGAAAATTTGCTCCCAACCTGCCAAAATTGTCTCCAAAATGGGTCCTGACCAGCCAAAAATGTGTTCTGACCCACTCCAAAATTGGTTTCTGGTCCCCCAAAATCGGGCCCTGCCTCTCCAAATTGGGCCCTGTCACCTCCACAAATTGAGACCTGACCCCCCCCAAATTGAGTCTCGACCCCCCGGTTGGGTCCTACCCCCTCAAACTGGGTCCTGCTCCCTCCAATCTGCTCCTGCCCCCCCTAGTCGGGTTCTGTTCCCCCATAAATTGGCTCCTGCCCCCCCCCAAGTCGTGTCCTTCCCTTCCTAAATCGGGTCCTGCCCTGCCCAAATTAGGTCTTTTCCCCCCAGTGGGGTCCTGCCACTCCCTCAGTCGGGTCCTACCCCACTAAAAGTGGGTCCTGCCGCCCCCAGTCAGGCCCTGCCCCCCCCAAATTGAGCCCTGACCGCCCAAATCGGGTCCTGCCCCCCCCTTGAGCCGGAGTCCCCCCATACCGAGGACCGTGGCCGCCATCAGTGTTATAAGTTAGTATAAGAATTTAGACAACTCAATTCCAATTAAACATTGATAAATTTATTAAGCAAGCGATAATAAAGCAAAACAGCGCTGGGTGGCCTGGAGGGTAAGTGCCCTGCTGAGGCACACACCAAAATGTAGTAAATGTTCCTTTTTATACATTTCCAAGTCCCGAGTTTTGAATGCGGCTGCGTTGAGGCTTGAGTTCGTTGCTCATTGTTAAGTGGTCATCTGGTATTTGTCAGAGATAAAAGCTGCAGTTCTTATCAGCTGTAAATTTTACTAGTACTGATACTTGTTTGTTTAGCAAGATGTCTGCAATTATTTTTACTGACGCTTGCTTGATTAACAGGATGTCCATGAAACTTATCTTGTTGAATTGTTGAATTATAACAAAAATTCCTTATTCCTTCATACACATAAGATTTTATGAACAAAGTTAACCCTTCTATTACAATCAGCACCCCTACGAGCACCCACCGCCCGCGCTCGGGGAGCAGCAGGGCCAGGAGCCGCCGGCTGGCGGGGGGCAACATCACGGGGGGGGGCCCGGTCCGGTGCCGGGGGGTCCTGGTTCTGCTTTCAGTGGGTCCTGGTGGGTCCCGGTGGGTCCCGGTCCCCTCCCGGTGGTTCCCGGTTGGTCCTGGTTCTCTTCCCCGTGAGTCCCAGTGGGTCCTGGCTCTGCTTTCAGTGGGTTTCCGTGGGTCCTGGTGGGTCCCGGTCCCGCTCCCGGCAGGTCCCGGTCCCGCTCCCAGTAGGTCCCGGTCCCGGTTGCGTTGTATCCTGATGAGTGCCGGTGTATCCTGACGAGTCCCGGTGTATCCCGATGTACCCCGGTGTATCCCGGTGTACGCCGGTGTATCCCGCTGTATCCCGGTGTACCCCGGTGTTTCCCGCCGGTTCCTCCCGGTCCTTTCCCGGCAGCCGCCGCCGTTTCCCGGAAAGCCGAAGGCTCCGCCCCGGGAATCCCCGGGAATCCCAGGCTGGCCCCGCCCACAGCCCGCCACTGCGGCGCTGATTGGTCAATGTTTCACTGACGTCATCGGTTACCGGGCAGAGGGAGACGGAGCAGGTTGTGAAATGGAGGGGCGGGATCAAAAAGGGGGCGGGGCCTGGGCGGGAGTGGGCGTGGCCTGGGGAGAACGGAGCGTTCTGGGAGCCTGAATTGGGAGCACTGGTGTGGACTGGGGAGCTGGTACAGCTGGACTGGGAGCACTGGTGTGGACTGGGGAGCTGAGGGAGCTGGACTGGGAGCACTGGTGTGGACTGGGGAGCGCTTCGGTCTGTACTGGGAGCACTGGTGTGGACTGGTGAGCTGGCACAGCTGTACTGGGAGCACTGGTGTGGACTGGGGAGCTGGGGAGCTGTACTGGGAGCACTGGTGTGCACTGGGGATCTGGCACAGCTGTACTGGGAGCAGTGGTGCAGACTGGTGAGCTCAGGGGGCTGTACTGGGAGCACTGGTGTGGACTGGGGAGCGCCCCGGTCTGAACTGGGAGCACTGGTGTGGACTGGGGAGTGCCCCGGTCTGAACTGGGAGCACTGGTATGGACTGGGGAGCTCAGGGAGCCATACTGGGAGCACTGGTGTGGACTGGTGAACTCAGGAGTCTGTACTGGGAGCACTGGTGTGCACTGGTGAGCTGGCACAGCTGTACTGGGAGCACTGGTGTGGACTGGTGAGCTCAGGGGTCCATGCTGGGAGATACTGGTGTGGACTGGGGAGCTGAAGGGCTGTACTGGGAGCACTGATTTCTACTCATGAGCACTGTAGTCTGTACTGGGAGCACTGGTTTAGACTGGTTAGCTCAGGAGGCTTTACTGGGAGCACTGGTGTGGACTGGGGAGTGGCCCAGTCTGTACTGGGAGCACTGGTGTGGACTGGGGAGCTGAGGGGGCTGGTGTGGACTGGGGAGCTGAGGGAGCTGGACTGGGAGCACTGGCGTGGACTGGGGAGCTGAGGGAGTTGGTCTGGGAGCACTGGTGTGGACTGGGGAGCACCCAAACCCTAACTGGTGTTAACTGGTGAGTTCACAGGGTGCTGAACCCCAGTGCAGGAGCCGCACTGGGACCCCCACTGGGAAGCATACTGGGAGCCCCACTGGGAGCTGTACTGGGATCCCCACTGGGAGCTGTACTGGGATCCCCACCAGGAGCTGTACTGGGATCTGTACTGGGAGCTGTACTGGGACCCCCACTGGGATCCCCAACAGGAGCCCTACTGGGAGCCGTACTGGGAGCTGTACTGGGAGCCCGACCAGGAGCTGTACTGGGATCCCCCCTGGGAGCTGTACTGGGAACCATACCAGGACCCCAACCAGGAGCCATACTGGGAGCCCCAGCAGGAACCATACCGGGAGCCTTACTGGGAGCCCTACTGGGAACCCCACTGAAAGCCACACCAGGAGCCACACCAGGAGCTGTACTGGGAGCCATACCGGGACTCATACTGGGAGCACTGGTCCTCGCCAATCCCCCCATGGCGCTGCCTCCCTCCCTGCTGCTCCTGGGGGCGCTGCTGGCGGCCGATGCCCTGGACCTGTCCTTACTGGGCCCGCTGGTGCCGGAGCTGGCGTGGCTGGGCCTGGCAGGCGCGTGGCTCGAGGCTGCCCTGCGCCTGCCCCTCCTGGCTGCAGCCAGGTGGGTCATGGCGTTCTCAGTGTCCCCATGTCCCCAGTGTCCCCAGCGTCCCTGATGTCCCCGTGTCCCCACAGCGTCCTGTTCTCCGGGTGCCACGGGTGGCTCTTCCTGCTGGCGGCGGTGCGTCTCCGGCAGAGCCTGCACCTCCAACTCTTCTCCCACCTGCTGCACCAGGACCTGGATTTCTTCCAGGGAATGCCAGCAGGTAACGGGGCGTGGCTCAGGCCGGTGCCATCCCATCATCCCATCCCGTCACGCCAGTCCCCATCCCAGCATTCCATCCTTTCCCTGTCATCCTGTTACCTGAGTCCCCATCCCATCCCACCATCCCATCCCACCATCCTATCCCATCACTCCAGTCCCCATCCTCCCATTCCACGCTTTCCCTGTCATCCTGTTAGCCGAGTCTCCATCCCATCATACCCCACCCATTCATCCTTCCCATCCCATCCCATTATTCCAGTTCCCATCCCACCATTCCATCCTTTCCCTGTCATTCTGTTACCCTAATCCCCATCCCATCCTATCCCACCTCTCCATTATCTCATCCCACCATCCCATCCCCGTCATTCCTGTAATAGAAGGGTTAACTTTGTTCATAAAATCTTATGTGTATGAGGGAATAAGGAATTGTTGTTATAATTCAACAAGATAAGTTTCATGGACATCCTGTTAATCAAGCAAGCGTCAGTAAAAATAATTGCAGGCATCTTGCTAAACAAACAAGTATCAGTATCAGTAAAATTTACAACTGATAAGAAACTGCACCTTTCATCTCTGACAAATGCCAGATGACTACTTAACAATGAGCCACGAACTCAAGCCTCAATGCAGCCACATTCAAAGCTCGGAACTTGGAAATGTATAAAAAGGAACACTTACTACATTTTATGTGTGTCTCGGCAGGGCACTTGCCCTCCAGGCCACCCAGCACTGTTTTGCTTTATTATCGCTTGCTTAATAAATTTATCAATGTTTAATTGGAATTGAGTTGTCTAAATTCTTATACTAACTTATAACAATTCCCATCCCACCATCCCATCCCTTTCCATCCTATCCCATTTCCCTGGTCCCGTTCCCACTATCCTGATCCCACTATCCCATCGCACTGTCCTGTCCTTATTCTCACTCCCATCCCAACTGTCCCATCCCCATCAATCCATTCCAACCACTCCCGTTCCCACCATCCTCTTTCCCATCCCATCCCACCCGTCATCCCATCCTGCCATCCCATTCCATCTCCTGACCTTCATCCTATCACCCCATTCCCACCATCCCAATCCCACCTGTCCCATCTTTCCCCACCATTCCCATCCTTGTGTCCATGATCCCAACCTCCCTTCCCACCCTGCAGCCGAGCTGTCAGCACGGTTCTCCGCGGAGGTGCCGCTGGTGTCCATGGCGGTGCCGAGGGGGACCAACCTGCTGCTCCGGAGCCTGGGAATGGCTCTGGTGGAGGGCATGGCCATGATCCGGCTGGTGCCGGGGCTGGCATTGCTGGCGCTGCTGGAGCTGCCCCTTGGGATCACCGCCCAGCGCATCCACAGCACCCGGAGATGGGTCGGGAACACGGGACGGGATGGGCGGGAGGGGGGTAACGGGGTGGGAATGGCAGGGTGGGATGGAGAGTGGGGGAAGGGGATGGTGGGGATGGGAATAGGATGGTGGGGATAGGAATGGTGGGATGGGGTGAGATGGGATGGGATGAACGGGATGGTGAGGATGGGATGGGATGGGATGGGATGGGGCAGGACGGGACGGGATGGGATGAGATGGGATGGGATGGGATGGGATGGGATGGGATGGGATGAAGAGCAGGGGAATGGAATGGTGGGGATGGGAATGGTGGAATGGGATGAGGTGGGATGGGATGGGACGGGGTGTATAGGATGGGGATGGTGGGAATGCTGGGGATGGAGCAGGATGGAGTGATGGGGATGGGATGGGATGGGATGGGATTGGTGGGGATGGGATGGGATGGGATGGGATGGCCAAGATGGGAGAGAGAGCAGGATCGTGTGACAGGGGATGGGATGGGTTAGGATGGATGGGATAGGATGGGATGGTGGGAATGCTGGCATGGGGACAGGATGGAAGGGTGGGATGGGGACAGAGGGATGGGGTGGAATAGGATGAGATGGTGGAATGGGGTGTGTGTCAGGGTATGAGCCAGTGGAGACAGGATGGGGATAACTGGGAAGAGACTGCATGGAATTGGTGGATTTGGGAGTGGTGGGATGAGGCCATGGAGATGGGACAGAATGGTGGGATGGGATGGGATGGGGATGGTGGGGATGGTGGGGGTGGGAATGCTGGGATGAGGGAGGACCAGGGTGATGGGAGCATGGGATGGGATGGGATGGGATGGAGACAGGATGGGGCAGTGGGGACAGGACAGTGGAATGAGAAAAGAGGGATGGGATGGGAATGGTGGGGATGGGATGGGACGGAACAGGATGGGATGGGATGGGATGGGATGGGATGGGATGGGATGGGATGGGATGGGATGGGATGGGATGGGATGGGATGGGATGGGATGGGATGGGATGGGATGGCTGGATGGGGATCAGAGAGATGGGACTGGGGAAGGTGACCAGAGGAATGGGATGTTGGGAATGTGAATGGTGGGGATGGGACAGTGAAAATGAGGACTTTGGGAGGGGGACTGGGAGATGGGATGGGATGGGATGGGATGGGATGGGATGGGATGGGATGGGATGGGATGGGATGGGATGGGAATGGTGGGGATGGGATGTGGACGGTGGGCCAGGAAGGTAGTCTGGGAAAGCTGAGAATCTGCCTGTGGCTCCACAGGCTCTGCAGCGCTCCATGCTGGAAGCATCCACCCGGACGGCCTCGGGGTGCAGGAATTTGTTGCTGTCTTGGAGATGATCTGGATCTTCTCGGCAGAGGAGGAGGAGGAGGAGCGGCACGGCTGGAACCTGGACGAGGAGCTGAGGCTGAAGGAGCGGATGGAGCTGGAGCTGGCGGGATTCACTCTCATCCAGAGGGTCAGGGGAAAACGGGAGTGGCAACACCGGGAATGGGAACACTACTGGGATGGGGGTGCTGGAAGCAGGGTGGGGACACTGGGATGGGGACATCAGGATCAGGGATGGGGACACTGGGAAGAGGAATGGGAAGACAAGAACAGGGAACACTGGGATCAGGGATGGGGACACCGGGAATGGGAATGCCAACACCAGAAGCAGAATGGGGACTCTGGGACAAGGGATGGGAACACCAGGATCAGGAATGGGGACACCAGGAAAGGAAGTGGGGGGAGTGGGGACAGGGATGGGGATACCAAGAGGAGTTAAGGAGACAATGGGAATGGGGACGCCGGGAGCGGGATTGGGAACACCGAGACTGTGATGGGGACACCAGGAGCGAGAATGGGGACACCAGGACTGGGCTGGGGACACTGAGACTGGGATGGGGACACCAGGAAAGGAAGTGGGGGGAGTGGGGATAGGGATGGGGATACCAAGAGCAGTCATGGAGACAAGGGGAATGGGGACACCAGGACCGGGCTGGGGACACCAGGACTGGGATGGGGACACCGAGACTGGAATGGGGACACCAGGAGCAGGAATGGAGACACTGGGACTGGGATGGGGACACCAGGACTGGGATGGGGACACCAGTATCCATGTTACCACCTGCAGATGCTCCAGCTGGCCATCCGGGTCCTGGTGCTCTTCCAGAGCCACCAGCAGCTCCGAGATGGATCCATCACTCCGGGGGTGCTCGTCACCTTCCTGCTGTACCAGGACACGGTTGGCCACCATGTCAAGGTGATCCCATGGAATCCACGTGTTCGTCCATCCATGCCCTGTTCCCAGTCCCTGCTGGTGCCACCCCCTCCCCTCCCCCACAGGTGCTGCTCTTCGTCTTCAACGACTTCACCACCAACGTGGCTGCCGGGCAGAAAATCTGGGAATACCTGGATCAGAAACCTGCCAGGCACACTGGGGGGACGCTGGAGCCCCCCAAGCTCCAGGGCCACGTCGCCTTCCGGAGGGTCTCCTTCACCTATCCCAGAAATCCCGAGCGCCCCGTGCTGAGGGTGGGTCTGCGGTGGGGAGGGTGGGGATTCCCAGGAGTGGGAATTGAGGTGTCAACCGTCCCCTATCCTGCAGGATGTGTCCTTTGAGGGTATCCTGGGGAGGTGACGGCGCTGGCAGGGCCCAACGGGAGTGGGAAGAGCACGGCCGTGGCGCTGCTGGAGCGGCTGCGGGATCCCGGGAGCGGGGAGGTGCTGCTGGACAGGATCCCCCTGCAGGAATTCGAGCAATGCTACCTGCATCGGCAGGTGGGGGCAGCAGGGATGGGATGGGAACACCAGGAATGGGGTGGGGTGGGATAGGGATGGGATGGGATGGGATGGGATGGGATGGGATGGGATGGGATGGGATGGGATGGGATGGGATGGGATGGGATGGGATGGGATGGGATGGAGTGGGATGGGGTGGAACAGGATGGGGTGGGATGGGATGGGATGGGATGGATGGGATGGGGTGGGGTGGGATGGGATAGAGACAGCGGGGACGGGTATGGGTGGTGAAGTGGAATTGGGAACTGGGAGACAGGGGTGGGGGCACTGGGAAAAGGGGGGGGGACACCAGGGACGGGATGGGGACACTGATCTGGGATAGGGACACTGAGGTGGGATAGGGACACTGGGTACAGGGACAGTAGGAACAAAGATGGGGACACCAGGAACAGGGTAAGGACACTGAGGTGGGATGGGGACACTGAGGTGGGATGAGGACACTGAGGTGGGATGGGGACACTGGGTACAGGGATAGAGACAACAGGGACAGGTTGGCGACATTCATGTGGGATGGGGACATTGAGGTGGGATAGGGACAGTGGGTACAGGGATGGGGACAGTAGGAACAAGGATGGGGGTATCAGGTGTAGGAATGGGGACACTGGGAAATAGGATTGGGAACATCAAGGGATGGGGTTAGGGACAGTGGGATTAGGGATGGAGACACAGTGGGCACAGCGATGGGGACACCCCCCAAGATTGGAGTCGGGCTGTGGAACAGGGATGGGGACACCCCCAAGACTGGGATCGGGCCGTGGAACAGGGGTGGGGACACCAAGGAGCTGGGACAGCTCACGGGCTTGGGGCCGGGGCAGGTGGTGCTGGTGGAGCAGGATCCCATCCTGTTTTCTGGAACAATCCGTGAGAACGTCGTGCTGGGGCTGGAGGGCTGTGAGGAGTCAGAGCTGCGGGAAGCGGCCGCTGCTGCTGGAGCCTTGGAGTTCATCCAGGGGCTGGAGCAGGGCTGGGACACCAGGGGAGAATCCCGGAGGAATCCTGGGGCCAGGGGCTGCATCCAGGGGCTGGAGTGGGACTGGGACACCAGTGGGATCTGGGGGCACAGGGGGCACCCCTGGAATGGATCCTGAAGATTTTGGGATCCTCTGGCAGAGGTGGGTGAGCTGGTAGGGGGGACAGGACTGGCAGTGGGAAGTGGGGGGGGACACTGCAGGTCTGGATCCCCCTGATCCCATGGGATCCCCTGCAGAGGTGGGCGAGCCGGAGGAGGGGGGATGGGACTGGAAGTGGGATGTGTGGGGGGGGACCCCGGGTCTGGATCCCCCTGATCCCATGGGATCCCCCCAGAGGTGGGAGAGCATGGGGGGCAGCTGGCGGCAGGCGAGAGGTGTCTCCTGGCCCTGGCCCAGGCCCTGCTCCGCCGTCCCACCGTCCTCATCCTCGACAAGGTGCTGAATGAGGGAGACAAGGGTGTGGTGAGTGGGGTGGGGACGTGAGGGGGTTGGGATGGGGTGGGAACGATGGGATGGGGGCAAAGGGGTGGGGTGGGGTGGGGTGGGAAATAGGGAATGGGAGTTGGGGGTGGGGGAAGAGTGTGGGGAAATGGGACGAGATGGTGGGATGGGAATGGGGAGGATGGGGTGGAAACCAGGGGGTGTAGGATGGTGGGAAGTTGAGGTGAATGGATGGAAACGATGGGATGGGATGGGATGGGATGGGAGGGGAGGGGAATGGTGAGGTTGAGAATGTTGGGATGAGGAGAGAGTGATGGAATGGGATGGGAGGGGTTGGGGTGGTGGGAATGGGGTGAGATGGGACAGTGGGGATGGGGACAGTGGGGACAGGACAGGATAGTGGTGGGGGGATGGGATAGAGAACAGGGTGGTGATGGGGTGGGGTGGGGTGGGATGGGGTGGGATGGGGTGGGACAGGGATGGGATGGGATGGACCAGGATGGGGTGGGATGGGATGTGACAGGGTGGGACAGGATGGGCTGGGATGGGCTCAGCTCTCCCCGCTCCAGGCGCAGCACTGGGTGCGGGATGGGATGGTGTGGGACAGGGTGGGATGGGATGAGAGCGGGGCAGGGTGGAACAGGATGGGCTGGCATGGGGTGGGACAGGGATGAGATGGGATGGGACAGAGTGGGAAGGGGTGAGACAGGGATGGGATGGGATGGGACAGAGTGGGAAGGAGTGGGAGAGGGATGGGATGGGATGGGGATGGGATGGAGATGGGGGATGTGGATGGGATGGGATGGACGGATGAGCGTGGCATGGGGACAGGGCTGGCCGGGCCGGGCTCAGCTCTCCTGCTCCAGGCACAGCACTGAGTGTCGGATGGGATGGGAAGGGATGGGATGGGATGGGATGGGATGGGATGGGATGGGATGGGATGGGATGGGATGGGATGGGATGGGATGGGATGGGACGGTTGGGACGGGATGGGATGGTTGGGATGGGACAGGACAGACTGGGCCAGGCTCAGCTCTCCCATTCCAGGTGTAGCACTGGGTGTGGGATGGGGTGGGACAGTGATGGGACGGGATGGGATCCGGTCTCCCCGCTCCAGGTGCAGCGCTGGGTGCATGCTGGCCTGGCACGGAAGGTGCTGGTGGTGTCGCACTGGCAGCGGGTGCTGGACGGGGCCGATCGGCTGGTGCTGCTGGAGGGCGGGACCGTGGCCGAGCAGGGAACGCCGGCGGAGCTGCGGGAGCGCCGCGGCGCCTACAGCCGCCTGCTCCAGGGGGGAGGAGACAGGGAATAAAGGGCCGTTGGTGTCCCCATTCCCGGTGTTGGTGTCCCATCCTCGTGTCCTGTGGGTCCCTCACCCCCCTCCACCCATCCCCTGGATCCCCCCTCCCCGTATCCCTTTGATTCTACTCCCCAGTTCCACTGGGGATGGGAAGCAGGGATGGGTGAGTGAAGTGCTCGATTTCCAGCTGGGCTTAAAACCCCAGTGGTGGAGACATGAGGGACACATGGTGGGCAGGGACACGGGGGACACATGGTAGGCAGGGACACATGGTGGGCAGGGACATGAGGGACATGTGGTGGGCAGGGACACGGGGGCCAAAGTAAACCTTGTGCATTTAATAACTTGTAAATAAAGTAAAATGCAATAATAATGGCAAATGATGATGATAGTAATGATGATAAAAAGAGATGCAACTGCTCACCACCTGCAGGCTGATGGCAAACCCCTCTGCCCACACCCACAGAGGCCCCTTCCACACAGCTGCCCCCCGTTTAATCTTCCAGGAGATGGGATCTCCGATGGAACAGGAGCCCCTCCCTCCCAGACTTAACTGTAAATCTGAAAATGTGACACTTAACGAGCAAGGTGTGGAAAGGAAATAACGATTTACTAAAAACAGGGAACCAACCAGAACTGTCGTGTTTCAAGGGGGCTGAACTTTCGGGAACAGGAGGGCCGTGGAGGTGATTTTGGTCAGAAGCTTTTACGAGCAGCTTTTGCTGTTCCATAAAAACCCAAGGATGGCCAGCTCCAGGGTGGGCTTCCTACTACTTCCAGCCAGTGGCATTCACTCCTGTGATAACATATTGAAGAACTCAGGAAGAGAATTCTGTGGCACAGAAGAAATTCCAGCTGGGGAGGAGAGCAGAGGAGAACATGAGATAGGAATGGAGACTCCAAGGCCGGTGTGGCAGGAGAGGGGAGGAGGAGAGGCCCAGAAAGCCCTCCCTCTCCCCTTCCAGCAGGGGAAGGACTGAAAGCCGAGCCCCCCTGATGCCTGTGGAAGATTTTGGGGTGAGGAGACCCCTCTCTGCAGCTCATGGAGGAGCCTGCACTGGGGCAGGGGGATGCAGGAGGAAGCTGAGACTCCGTGGGAGGCCTGAGATAAAACAGAGTCCTGCTGGAGACCTGTGGCCCGTGGAGAGAGAAACCTGTGCTGGGGTGAGTTGTCCTGGATAGGACTCGTGGCCCTGTGGGGGAATCCACGCTGGTGAAACTTATTTATGCCCTGAGGGACAGCAGATGATGGAAGAACTGCTGCCTGAGGGATGGGCTGTGATGGTTTGGACCTGGCTCCTTCCCAATGCCCAAACTCACAGTGACAACCCCTTCCCCCTCCCTTTCTCCCTTGGGACAAAGGAAAAAAAACTATAAAAAAACCCCTGAAATCAATTTAATTATATAAAAATAAATATTTTTACATATATTATAGTTATACACAATTAAGACGCTGCGTACACAGCACAGGGAATCCAAACACCCCTTGGAGGCAAAGGAGAAAAAAGGGACAAAAAGGGAAAAAACCAGAACAGATACGCACAATCAAAGCCAAGAACCGGCAAAATAAAGAACCAGCAAACCAAATCTCACCACGTCCCTCAGAGAAAATAAGATCAGCAGACACGGCCAGCACTCTCCAAATCTCCCACGTGGCAGAGCAGCTGTCACTGCGGACATTTCACGGTCATCTTGTTGCCCAAAAGAGTGGAAGGAACCTTCTAATACCCCTTTTCAGTACTGATACTTAATTTACAGCATTTCCAAAGCAGGAACATGGAGTTAACAGAGGTGCTATAGCAGTTTTATATACTAAAATATCTGCCATTCCATCTTCTGTTACACCCACCCCCCAGAAACTGCCAGTCCCACCGGACGTCCCTCAGACTCCCCTCCCAGAACTGAGCCCCTGGTCACAAAAAAAATCAAAAAAACCCCACCCCTTCCTCCTCCTCCTCCTCTTCATCATCATGGGGGAGACACTGGGATGGACTGGGGGGCACTGGGAGAGACGGAGGAGACACTTGGATGGGCTGGGGGCACTGGGAGAGACGGGGGAGATACTGGGGTGGACTGGGGGGCACTGGGAGAGAAGGGACGGCGGGGGGGGGACACTGAGAATGAACAAATAGGGACGGGGAATGGACTGGAAGGGAATGGTGGAAAGGACTGGCTGGGACTGGGAATTCAGTGCTCTGGGTCTCTGTCCCAGTTTAAATGAGACCCAGGTGTTTTGCTGAATACGAGTTATGAGGAAGACCCAAAACTCCTCCCTCTAAGCAATTGTAAATCCAAAATTAAGAGGCTCTGATTGAAGGGAAAACACGTGGAAAGGGGAAAAAAATGTGGAAAAGGGAAAAAATAACAGCCCTCTATTTAAAGATATCTGTGCATTGGAAGAAACGACGAAAGGAAACAAGTAAAACAACCAAACAATATTCCTATAACCACAAACCAATAAACAAACACAGGAAAAAAAAATATCCCAGCAGAACCCACAGCTGACAGAGCCATGCTGAGAACAAAAACCCACTCAGAGCTTCTACTCCGACCTTGTTCCAGCTTCAGCAGCCACCTGAACTCCTCCCCCCTTTTTCCCAGGAGAGGAGAGGGGAAAAAAAAACCTCTCCCCCTTCCCCAAAAGTAAAATTCTGAGGGCCATTAACTGGGAATGTGGCCTCACCGGCAGCTTCTTTGGTGCTCCTTAACTGCCCACTTAACTTTCCCTCCACGCAGTGGGCACAGTGGGCGGTGAAGGAAGGGAAAAATATCCTGCTTAGTTATGAGGCTGAGTTTTTGGGTAGAGGGGGCCTTTTTCCACCCCCCCTCCCCATTCCCCCTGGGAGCAGGGGGAAAAGACTTGGAGCTGAAGCAGATCAGGAAGAGCTGCAGCCCCAGGGAGGAACTCCAGCAGGGACTGTCTCCCATGGGAAGGGATCCCACGGAAACAGGGGAAGGACTCAGAGCCATTTTACCCACCCCAGCCCGTGGTGAAAGCTCTGGTAATGCAGACCACAGAGGACCATCCTGCACCCCGTGGAAAGCAACTTTTTTAGCTTTTATCCTGTTGGCAATGAATTTAAGTTGTATTCCCTACGTTGAGTCTGTTTTGCCCGCTGGTAAATGACTGTGTCCCACTTCCTATCTCTGCTCACGAATTCTTTAACGGGTTTTTTTTTTCTCCCCCTCCTCCTCTGCCAAGCTGGAGAGGGGAGGGTGAGCTAAACCCACTACAGAGGACACGGGTAAGTCCTTGGAAAATTGTCCAGGAATTTGCTCCGATGCCATGGAAGTTCACCCTGGAACAACCCCAGGACCCTCAACGCGATCTATGGAGTGGCAGTTTTTCTTCCCGTGGGTGTTCACAGGGGACAAAGCTTTGATGGCCCCAACCCAGGGCAGTGATAGAGGGGCCCTGCCCCCAGTCAGCATCCTGGACCCCACGGTGCCCTGGGTGGGTTTTGGGGGGGTGTTCCCCCCCGGGGGGGTGTTGCCCCCCCCCCCCCCGATCTCCCAGTTGCCCCTCTCCCCCCAGTGGGCCAGCACACCCATCATTTGACCCCATAAAACCTCCCAGTTTCCCCACACTGAGCATCCCAATTGCCCACCCAGATCTCCCAGTTGCCACTCCTGCTGCTCCAGCCCCTCTCCCACCCCTCAGATTTGGAGTGAGAGGGGGAGGGGCAAGGTCATGACCCCCTCTCCCCCAGCCTCTTCTGGGGGCTTCCCAGTAAAACCAGTGGAGAGAAACAGGGAGGAGCCATTAAGGTGGGGGAGGGGAGGGGCATGAGAACCTTTTATTGGGGTGGGGGAGGGGTTGGAAACCCCTTTGGGGGTGGGGAAGGGGCTCAGAACTGCTTTTACCCGGTGAAGGAGGGGGCGGGGCTGGTCAGGAGGGGGAGTCCCCTCTTTGGGGGTTTCCCCACTTGGGGGACTCTCCTCCCCCTCTCCCTCCCCTCCTCCGGCCCCTCCCTCTCCTCTGGCCCCTCCCCTCCCGCTCCATCCGCTCCCGGTAATTCCTCTGGAAAAAGCCGCACTGTGGGGGAGGGGCAGGGTAAGAATAGGGGGAGGGTGCGCCCAAAGTGGGGTTCACCCCTCCCCACCCCACGCCCCTCCCCCACCTCACCTTGGCGAGACCGAGGACAATGAGGAGGAGGAGCAGCAACCCCCCACCCCTCCCCACATAGCTGGGCAGGGGGTTCACTTCCCACAGCAGCTCGACCTCCGTGACCCCCTAAAATGTGGGGAGGGGTCGAGGTCAGGTGGGGGAGGGGCTGCCCCATAAATTGGGAGAGCCCCTCCCCACATTGACCTCCGAGAGGAAGAATCAGGGTGTGGCTTCCAAATAAGCCCCTCCCCACCCCAGAGCCCCTCCTTCTATAGTCCCTCCCTTATCCCAGGGCCCCTCCCTCAACTGACCCTCCCCACCCCAGAGCACTTCCCTCTATTGACCCTCCCCACCCCAGAGCCCCTCCCTCTACAGACTCTCCCCCACTCCAGAGCCCCTCCTCTCTAGACCCTTCCTCAACCCAGAGACCCTCCCTCTATTGGCCTCTCCTCCCAGCCCCTCTCCCACTCCCAGAGCCCCTCCCCACCCAGGGACCCCTCCCTCTCTAGACCCTCCCCAATCCAGAGCCCCTCCCCACGCCCCACCATTACCTGGGCTCTGAGCAATTGGGGCGTGGCCTCCACAAAGGGCGGGGCCAGTGCGAGCCAGAGGGTGGAGCAAAAGCGGGAGTGGGCGGGCCCTGCGGTGGGGGGAAGAGGGGTTACAGAGGGGGAGAGGCTTTAGGGGGTGGGGAGGGGCGAGGTGTACCTGGCTGTGGGGGAGGGGCCTCAGGGCAGCGCTGACCGTGACTTCCACGGTGACCCCTGGGGTCAGCAGGGTGGGGGGGCAGCGGAACAGCCTCAGGTGGGGGGTGGAGCAGGTCTGGGGAGGGACTCCAAAATTAGGGCCCTGCCCCTCCCCCACCATGGTGGGGGGACGACACTCCAAGACCCCACAACTGTGGGACCCCCCAGAGGACCCCCACGGTGGGGTCTACCTGCCTCGGAATGCCCCTTTATGGGGGTCCCCCCCCAAAAAACTCCCAATATTGGGGTGTCCCCCCAAAAAAAACCTTCCCCCTCACCTGGGTGATGCTCCTGTTCAGGTCCCGCCCCACAGAGCCCCCCAAATGTGGCTCCACGGGGTCACAGAGGACCCCCGGATCCTGCACAGAAAAGTGGTGAGTCGGAGGGGGCAGAGGGGGATTTGGGGGGAGGAATTGGGGTTAAGGGGGAAGCAGAGGGGCAGGAAGGGATTTGGGGGGTCAGGAGGGAATTTTTGGGGGATTTGGGGTTAAGGGTGGAGCGGAGGGGCAGGAAGGGCTTTTGGGGGAGAGGAGTCGGGGGATTTGGGGTTCAGGAGTGGAGCTCAGGGGTAGGAAAGACTTTTGGGGGCAGGAGGGATTGGGGGATTTGGGGTTCAGGGGGAGCGGAGGGGTAGGAAGGACTTTTGAGGGGCAGAAGGGAGTTGGAGGGATGAGGGTCTTGGTTGGGGGCTAGGGGGTGAGTTGGGGGGGCAGGGACGGGGGCTCAGTAAGGGCAGGGGGATTTGGTTTTAGGGTGGAGCTGGGGGTAGGAAGGGCTTTTGGGGGGCAGGAGAGAGTCAGGGGGACAGGGGTGAGTTGGGGGGTAGGGGGTGGGGGGCAGGGATGGGGGGTCAGTAAGGGAAGGGGAAATTTGAGGGGGAAATTGGGGGGATATGGAGTCCCTCAACAGGGGTTGAGTTGGGGGGCAGGGGTTGAGTTGGGGGGATTGAGGGGGTCCTGTCCCCTGTATCTGGGGGGAGGAGGGGCTCAGTGGGACACCCCACGGGGGGCAGACCCCCCTCAAGCCCCCCCATTCACTCACCACATGCACTCGTGGAGCATCCACGGCCACGCCGTGGGGCAGCGTGAGGTGGGGCAGGAGCACGAAGGGCCTCGCCCACGGCTTGGGGCTGCCTGGGGTGGGGGCGTGGAGGAGCTCCAGCTGTGGGAGTTGGGGGGACACAGAGCTGGGGGTCACGGGGGGAGTGGGGTTTGGGGGGTTTTGGGAGTCACTCAGGGGGGCTCACCCGGTAGCGGTGCTGCAGCGTCTTGTTGTGGGGCTGGGGGGGGTGAAGTTGAGGTGGGGGTGGAGTCCTCCTGCCTGTGTGTGGGGGATATCAGTGGGGCCCACCCACCTGGGGACCCCCCAGGAACCCACGGGTGGGGCAGGAACTTGTGGTGGGCTCACCAGGAGGCCACGAGGGGGAGGGCGAAGCGCACGGGAACTTCCCAGGACTTCGCGTTGTCCCCGAGGGTGACGTTGGGCTCGTTCTCGCTGTGGGGACAGGGAGGGGGAGAGACCCACAGGTGTCACCTCCCCCACCCCACAAACCCCCCCTCGATCCCCACAGATGCCCCCCCACCTGCTCACAGCCGCCGTCAGCCCTACGGACTCGCCCCACGAGGCGTTCTGCTGCAGGTCAAAGGTCACCTCCACCGCCACCTGCCGTGGGTTGGGGTGACTCCGGGTGGGGTGGGTGGGGTGAATTACCCCACAACCACCCCCGCCGGCCCCCCACGCGGGTCTCACCTGCCATCCTGCGCGCAGTACGGGCGAGCCCAGGCGGCAGGACAGGCCCCACGGCTGCCCCTCAGCGCCAGGGGCGTCCCGGCAGGTGATGGGCACAGGGGCCGAGCCCTTGAATGGGAAATTTTGGACTGAAATCCGTGGGATCTGCGGGATCTGCGACCCCCCCAAGCCCCCCTGTGTGTCCCTCCCACCCCCACATCCCGATATTTTGGGGCGCCCCGCATGGGGTGCCCCACATGTACCTGGCTGGCCCTGGCGCGTCGGTAGGAGACCCCCTGGGGGTGCCCCATTTGTAGGGTTGCCCCATAAGCGTCTTCTCCAGAGTTTTCCACCACCAGCAGGACCCCCAGCTCGGCGTCGGGGACCCCCAGCACAGCAAAGCCCCTCGGCCCCAGCCGGACCCCCAGGTCGGCCTCGCACAGCCCGTCGGGGCCGCAGCTCTGCTCGAATGGGATCTGTGGGGCGGGGGGAATTTTGGGGGAAAATGGGTTAATTTGGGGGGGTGGGGGTGTTAATTTGGGACTAAACCAGGATTAAAAAGGGCTAAAACGGGATTTAAAATTACTAAACCAGGATTGAAAGGGACTATACCAGGATTAAAAGAGCTGAAACAGGAGGAAAAGGACTAAACTGGGATTGAAAGGGCTAAACCACAATTAAAAAGGGCTAAACCAGTATTAAAGGGGCTAAACCAGGATTAAAATTGCTAAAATGGGATTAAAGGTACTAAACCAGGATTAAAAGGACTAAACTAGGATTAAAATTACTAAACCAGGATTTAAAGGATTAAACCAGGATTTAAAAGGACTAAACCAGGATTAAAATTACTAAACCAGGATTAAAAGGACTAAACTAGGATTAAAATTACTAAACCAGGATTTAAAGGATTAAACCAGGATTTAAAAGGACTAAACCAGGATTAAAATTACTAAACCAGGATTAAAAGGCCTGATTCAGGATTAAAAGGGCTAAAATGGGATTAAAAGGGCTAAAACGGGATTAAAGGGACTAAACCAGGATTTAAAGTGCTAAATCAGGATTAAAAGGGGCTAAATCAGGATTGGGGGGACCCTCCCCGTGGGCGTTACCTCCACCCAGGTGGGGCCGGTGCCGGGGGGCAGGATGGGCCCTGGGGGGTCTCTGTGGGGCAGAGAGACGGTGACAGTGGCACGGAGGGGAGTGATGATGTCCTCGAGGCACGGCTGAAGCACAGCGGAGGGGGGGGAGAAGTTGGGGGGGATGGGGATCCCAAAATGTGGATCCTACCCCCCAAATGTGGATCCCACCCCCCCAGATCTGGATCCCATCCCCTCAAATCTGGATCCCTCCCCCTCAAAATGTGGATCCCAAAATGTGGATCCCACCCCCAAGTTGTGGATCCCACCCCCAATTATGGATCCCTTGGCCCCAAATCTGGATCCCACCCTCCAAATTTGGATCCCACCCCCCAAATGTGGATCCCACTCCCCTAAATGTCCATCCACCCCCAAAATGTGGATCCCACCTCCCAGGGATGAATCCCACTCCCCAAATATGGATCCTACCCCCCAAAGTGTCAATCCAAACCCCCCAAATGTCCATCCCACTCCCCAAAATGTAGATCCCATCCCCCAAATGTGGATCCCACTCCCCCAAAATTGGATCCCACCCCCAGGGGCCGGTCCCTACCATCAGCCTGAGTTCTCTGCTCTGGCAGCTCCTCCCTGGTTCCATCTCCCCCTCCCAGCTTGGCTGCCCCTCCCCGAAATCCCCCCGAATTTGGTCTCGCTGTGGCTCCACTTCCACCCGGAACATCACAGGGGTCACGGGATCACCTGGAGGTCACGGTCAGGGTGAAAACTCAGCCAAAAACCACCCAAAGACCCTCCTAGACCCCCTCCACCCCTGCCTTCCCCCTCCCCACCCCGGACCTGGGCGGTGCAGGCAGAGCTGGAGGGTGACGATGGTGACAACGGTGACGTCAGAACAGTCGACCCCGCGGGTGGGGATGGCGGGAGGGTCAAAGGTCAGGTTGGCAGTGACCCTCAGCACCGGGCGGGACCTGCAGAGGGGGAGGGGGGACACGTCAAGGGTGGCACCAGTTGTGTCACCACCCCCGTGTCCCTCCAGTGTCACCACCCTGTGTCTTCCCCAGTGCCCTTCCCCCTCGACTTACCCCCCCGTGCCCTTGTCCCTTGTCCCCACCCCCCTGTCCCCATCCCTTGTCCTCATCCAACCCCGCCATCACCATCCATGTCCCCCCGTCCTTGTCCCGTGTCTCCACCCTGACATTGCCACCTCCGCTACCCCGTTACCACCCCCACGTCTCCACACCCCCACCCGCCTCCCCGACCCCGCACTGTGTCCCCGTGTCCCCACCCCGTGTCCCCATCTCCACCCCCACGTCCCCATCCCCTCTCCGACTCCCCTCCGTGCCCCTCCTGTGTCCCCATCCCCCTCCCCGACCCCATGCTGTGTCCCTCCTTGACCCCACGCCGCGATCCCACCCTGTGTCCCCACCCCCACGTCTCCACGTCCCCACCCCGTGTCCCCATCTCCACCTCCCGACGTCCCCCATGCCACTCCTGTGTCCCCTCCATCCCCCCCAGGTGTCACCTCATCACCACGACGTGTCCCTCCATCCCCACGGCCACGTCCTCCAGCCCATCCCCCGTCAGGTCCAGCCCCCGGCCACCGCCTGCCCGAAAAATCGCCCTGGGGCCACCACGGCCCCCTGCAGCCTCTGGGTGGATGGGGGGGTGGGGACACCTCAGCCCGTGATGTCCCCTCCCCCCGTGGTGGGGGTCTGTCCCCCTCCTCGTGTCCCCCCCACCCTCCCCCAAAAGGTCCCACCTGGCGGGGGTGCAGTTCCACCCCCCCGGGCCGCCCCCAAAAGATGTAAATGGCCCCGCGCTCCTCGTCCTCCAGCGGGGCCCCCACGGCCACCTCGGGCAGTTCGTCACCATCCAGGTCCCCCAGCGCGGCCAGGGATGCCCCGAAACGCCCCAGGGGGTGGCCGGGGGCACCCCAAAGCTGCCCAGAGGGGTGCAGGGAGTCCTGGGGGGGACAAGGGGGGTCACCTTGGGCAACCCCCAATCCCATGGGGGTGGCTGAGGTCACCCCGTGGGGTCGCCAAGCTGGTGGCCACCACGGTGACCCCACATCTCTGGTTTGGGGGTCACCCCAGTCACTCCTGGGTTGTCATCCCCTGGTCACTCCAGCCCCACGTCCCTCAGGTTGGGGTCACTCCCGGGCTGTTGTCACCCCCTGGTCCCTCCAGTCCCATGTCCCTCAGGTTGGGGTCACCCCTGGTCACCTTCATCCTACCCCTCCCCCAGCTCAGGGTCCTCCTGGTCACCCCCAGTGTCCCTGGGCATTCTGTCCCACCCCACATTTCTGGGGGTCGTTGGTGGTGCCCCCCAGGGGGGTAGGGGTGACAGGTGACCCCCCTCTTACCTGATCCCACCTGTACAGGTACACCCGTCCCCCTCGGCGCCCGTCATAATGGGTGGGGGCCCCCACCAGCAGAGCCACTGTCCCCCCGCCCTGCTCCAGGGTGCAGAGGGTGGCCCCAAAATAGGACCCCACCTGCGGAGGGGGGGGACATCTGCGTCAGTGAGAGGGTGGGTAGCACCCATGGGGACCCCTCCCCACAATGTAGGACCCCACCTACAGGGTGACACGTGTCACCTGGGGGGGCAGTGGGGACACCCAGGAGTCACCCTGTCGTCGTTCCCCCCGCCCCCGTACCTGCTCCCCCTGGAGGGTCTGCAGCACCTTCCAGTCCCCAGCAGCCTCGGGGACCTCGAAGAGGACGACCCCCCCCATGTAGAGGTGTCGGGGGGCACCTGCGGCCACCAGAGCCCGCCCAGGGACCTGCAGCCCTGCCAGGGAGTAGCCTGGGGGGGGGTCGGGGGGCCACCAGCAGGTTCAGGGGGTCACATCGGTGAAGGTGGTCACCGAGATGTGACGACCTGGTCACTCCTGAGCTCGTTTAGGGGGGTGGTGTCCCCCCATGGTCACCCCAGGTTAGGGTCACCGTTGTTACCTGCTCCTCAAGTTGGGGTGACCTGGGTCACCCCCTCCTCACCCCACCCCCTGAGATGGGGCCACCATGGTCATGCTGGTCCCCTGGTTGGGTCTGAACCTCCCCCTCCAAAACCCCCACACCAGGATCCTGCTTCCCACCCATCCCAAACCCTCCAACCCCAGAGTCTCCACCCCACAAGATTGACCCTCCCCCAACTCCCCCAACCCCACAAATTCAACCCCTCCCCCAACTCCTCCCAATCCCACAAATTCAACCCCTCCCCCAACTCCCCCAATCCCACAAATTCAACCCCTCCCCAACTCCCCCAATCCCACAAATTTACCTCCTCTCCTGCTCTGTTCCCCCCGCTTAACCTCTCCCCCCAATTAACTCCCATTCCCCACATCCATCGACCCCTCCCCAATCCACATAGCCCCTAATTAACGCCCCCCGTCCCCCCCCAAATTAACGCCTCTTACCCAGGTACCCCTCCTTGGGGTGGGGGTTGGGCACGAAGGTCTCATTCTCCCCCTGCAGCTCCAGCAGCCCCCCCGCCCAGTTATCGGCACCCACCGCCCCTGTCACCCGCCGGCCCTGGGGGAGGAGAGGGTCAGGGATGGGGGGGAGAGGGTCAGGAGAGCACAAGGACATCCCTCCCTGCCTTTCCCTCCCCCCTCAATCCCACCTGGATGACGTCAAGGCTGATCCCGCTGGAGCACATCTCGAGGTGGAAACTGTGCAGCTGGGTGGTCCCTGGGGGGGGGAAATGGGATGGGATGGGATGGGGGCATGGTGACTGGGAAGGGGAGGGGACTAGGGATTGTATCTGGAGGGAAATGGGATGGGGCAGGTTAACTGGGAAGGGAGGAGGAGGGGACCAGGGCGGTACCTGGTGGGGGATGATGGGGACAGGATGGGAGCAGGTTAACTGGGAATGGGGAGGAGGAGGGGACCAGGGGTGGTACCTGTGGGGAAAATAGGATTGGGGGTAGGTTAACTGGGAAGGGGAAAGGGGGACCGGGGGATACTGGGCTTGGGGGTGGGGAGGTGCTAACTGGGGTGAGGGAGGGGCTAACTGGGAAAGAAAGGGGTGAATTGGGGGGTGGCGGGTGGGGTCCAATCCCCCTTTAGCCGGTTTTGGAGTATCCCTTCCTCGTTGCCATCAGGGTTTCTGGGCAGAGAAGGGGAGGGAAGGTGAGGGAGGGGGAAGGAACGGGTGGTGGGGGAGGGTTCCCGGGGTACCCTCAATGTCATAGAGCCGCGCCTGCAGGTCCTGGAAGAGGCCGCGGAGCCGCTCGAAGCTCTCGAGCACCTTCACGAAGCCCGGCCCGGAGGCAAATTGCTGCAGGTAGCGCCGCGTGTCAGGGCTGTCGAAGTTGTTCCCCACCTGGGGGGGACATGGTGGGGTGTTACCGGGGTGGGAAGGGGGCGTGGATGTTGTTCCGTCCCTCTCCGCCCACCTCCCACCCGTCCCCATCCTGCCTCTTCACGGCCACACCCACCCGGGGCCGAGCCCACCTGCAATCCGTTCACCACACCTGCTTGTGGTCCGGTTTCGCCCTGCCCCTCAGAGGGCCACGCCCCCCCGCTCGCGACCACGCCCACATCTGCCGGCACCCGACCACATCCAGCTCCAGCAGACCCCGCTTCCGGCCACGCCCACCCCACCCCCCAACAACACATTGCCACACCCACCGCTGGTCGCACCCGCTGCGACCACACCCGCTTGACTCACTCAACATCACACCCACTCATGGCCACACCCACATGACGGCCATGCCCATGGAATGGCCACGCCCACACAATGACCATGCCCACACAGTGGCCACACCCACACAATGACCACACCCATGCAATGCCCACGCCCACCCAATGACCATGCCCACACAGTGGCCACACCCACACAATGACCACACCCATGCAATGACCACGCCCACCCAATGACCATGCCCACACAGTGGCCACACCCACACAATGACCACACCCATGCAATGACCACGCCCACCCAATGACCATGCCCACACAGTGGCCACACCCACACAATGACCACACCCATGCAATGACCACCCACGCAATGACCACGCCCACCCAATGACCATGCCTGCACAATGACCACGCCCACACAAATGACCATACCAACACAATGGCCATGCCTACACCCCTACCAGTCCTACCATAACCACGCCCGCACAAGGACAACACCCACACAACGACCACGCCCATACAGTGGCCATACCCACACAAAGACCATGCCCATACAAAGACCACACCCACACAATGGCCACACCCACACCACTACCAGTCCCACCATAATTACGCTCACACATGACCACACCCAGCTCCACCACAGCCTCATGGCCACGCTCCCGGCTACGCCCCCTGTCTCGCCCACCCCGATGACGTAGCGGTGGATCCCACGCTCCTCGGCTGCCTCCAGCGCCTGCGGGTCGTGGTCAGTGGCGTCGCCATCCGTGATCATCACCAGCACTCGCCGCGCCCCCGGCCGCGCCCCCGCCTCGGCTGAGAACAGCTCCTTCCTGCGGCCACAGGCACGGGTGGGGCCATGGCAGGGGGCATAGGGGGGGCATGGGGGCATGGGGGTGGCTGGGGGGTGGCTGGGGGTTGGGGGTGGCAGTTTAGGGGGCTGGGGGGTGGTTCTGAGGACAGGGGGCTGCAGGGATGCTCTGGGTAGCAGAGTGGGCAGGTTAGGGGGTACTGGGGCTCAGTAGGTGGCACTGGGGGGATCGGTTGAGGGGCAACAGTGAGGCAGAGGAGGGGCAGTGGGGGGACAGCAGGGGGACGGGAGGGTGGGGGGTGGTGGGGAGCAGCAAAGGGACAACAGTGGGTGCTGAAGGGTGGCAGTGGGGTGTGGGGCAGTGGGGTGGGGCAGTGAGGTGAGGCAGTGGGGTAGGGCAGTGGGGTGGGGCAGTGAAGACAGAAGTGGGGCAGTGGGAGTAGTGGGGTGGGGCAGTGGGGTGCAGTGGTGTGGGGTGGTGCGGTGCAGTGGGGTGGGGCAGTGGGGTGAGGTAGCGGAGTGAGGCAGCGGAGGCAGAAGTGGGGCAGTGGGAGCAGTGGGGAGTGGCAGTGGGGATTGAGGGGTGGTTCTGGGGGGCCAGCAGTGGCAGTTGCTGCCCTGCTGTGGGGGGTGGTGGCAGTGGGGGCACAGAGGTGGCATTAGGAGGGCAGCGCTGGGGGGGATGGTGGGGAGAGGGAGCAGAGGGTGGTGTGGGGCATAAGGAGGGGTGGGGACAGCAGGGGACAGCAGGGGACATTGGGACAGCTGTGGGGCAGCTGTGGGGCAGCAGCGGGGCGTGTCTCACGCGACGAAGCCAATGGCGGCGAAGGTGTCGGTGAGGCCCCCGCGTTGCTCCAGCCCCCGCAGCAGCTCCTGGGGCTGCGGCCGGGCTGCGAATTCCTTCAGCGTGAACACCGTGTGGACCCGGTCTGAGAACTGCACGGCCCCGAACTGGGGGTGGAGAGGATCATCTGAGTACCCACCCCGCAGTTTCCCCCCAGCCCCACGGTGTCCCCACAGCCCCCAAGTTGTCCCCTCAGCCCCTACAGTGTCCTCACAGCCCCATGGTGTCCCCACAGCCCCACAGTGTCCCCACAGCCCACAGCCCCACGGTGCCCCCATAGCCCCCATCCCCCACAGTGCCCCCTATAGATCCCATTCTCCTACACTGTTCCCTATAGTCCCCATCCCTCCATAGTGCCCCCTATAGATCCCATCGCCCCATAGTGCCCCCTATAGCCCCCATCCCCCCACAGTCCCCCTCTAACCCCCACCCCCTAAATCCTGCCCCCGGTGCCATTTCCCTCCCCCTTTCCCCTCCAGTGCCCCCCCAAAACCCCGCGGGGCTCACGTGGACGGGGCTGTCTTGCAGCTTCTCCATCACGTCCACCATGAAGTCGCGGATGGCCCCGAACTGGGAGCTGCTCATGCTGCTCGAGTCGTCGAACAGGAACACCAGGTCCACCGGGCCCCGCTGGCACCCTGGGGGGCACATTTGGGGGGGGGGGTCACATTTGGGGTCAGCACCCCCGTGGGGGGGCCGCAGGGAAAGGTTTTAATACCCCCCATCCCACCGTGGGGTCACCACGATGGACCTTTTGTGGGGTCAACTCATTAGTGGGACTTTTCGTGGTCCCTGTGGGTCGATCGTCACGGGGACACCACCACGAGGTTCTCTGGGGGGTTGTGGGGTTTTGGGGGGTCATTTCTGGTGGGATGGGGGAACACCCCCTGACCTTGGTACCCCGGCAGCAGCTCCCGCCCCGTTCCCATCTGGGGGTCCAGCAGGACGCAGACCCCGCTGGTGTAGACGTTGCGGTCGCACACGTGGGTCAAGCCGGGCCCACAGGCCTGGGGGGAGGGGGGATAAAAAAGGGGTAGGGGTTGGGGCTGAGGGGAAAAGGGGGTGGGATTGGTCCCTTTTCCCCCTCGGGGTGAGGGGACTGTTGGACTCACGATGGTGACGTCGCCGTCCCGGGCCAAGGCCATTCCCATATGGGTCCGGCTGCTGTTCCCTGGGGGTGGGGTTTGTTCGTGACCCTGTCCCGGTCCCGCCCTAATTCTGCCTCGATCCCGCCCTAATCCCGCCCCTCCTCCATTTGAAATCGCACCCCACCTGCTCCCAACCCCCCCCACCCATTCTAATCTCATCCTGCTCCCACCCTAAATCCACCCCTAAAACAAGCCCACCCACACCCCCATCCACACTCCAATCCCACCCTAAACCCGCCCCTAAAACCACCCTACCCACACCCCCATCCCACACCCCAATCCCACTCTAAACCCACCCCTAAAAGCCACCCTACCCACACCCCCATCCCACACCCCAATCCCACTCTAAACCCACCCCTAAAAGCACCCTACCCACACCCCATCCCACACCCCAATCCCACCCCCAGTCCCACCCTAAACCCACCCCTAAAAGCACTCCATAATCCCACCTCGCTCTCCCCCCACCCACCCCAAGTTCTCCCCAATCCACCCCCACCCCACTCCCACCCTGACCCCCACCCAAATGGCCCTTAATTCCACTTCAGCCCTACCTGCAATCCCACCCCACATCCACTTCTAATCCCACCCCAGTCCCTCTTGACAACCCCCCCCCGACCCCAAATCCCAAATCCCACCTTCCAGTGGCACCTCCCGGCACTCCCCGCTCTGCACCGAGCACTGGAACAGCCCCCCCCCATCTCCCACATCTGCCGGGGCCCCCACCAGCACCCTGGGGACAGAGGAGTGGGTCAAGGGAGGTCCCACCCACCCCTGGGACCTCCTCAATCCCAGGGGTCGAGGGGGTCCCTGCCACCCTGAGACTCCCCAGTCCCAGGGGTTCCCAGCCACCCCCTGGACCCCCAATCCCAGGGATCGGGGGAGATCCTGGCCACCCCTGGGATTCCCAATCCCTGGGGTCGGGGGGGTTCCAGCCACTCCCGGCATCCCCAATACCAGGTGTCGTCCCAGCCACCCCCGGGGTCCCCAGTCCCAGGGGTCAGGGGTCGTCCCAACCACTCCCAGCACCCCACATCCCAGGTGTCAGCGGGGATCCCGACCACCCCGGGACCCCCCAGTCCCAGGGGTCCTCCCAGCCACCCCCTGGACCCCCAATCCCAGGGGTCAGGGGGGATCCCGACCACTCCCGGGACCCCTAATCCCAGGGGTCGTCCCAGCCACCCCCGTAACCCCCCAATCCCAGGGGTCAGGGGGGGTCCCAGCCACTCCCGTAACCTCCCAGTCCCAGGGGTCAGGGGGTCCCAACCACTCCCGTAACCTCCCAGTCCCAGGGGTCAGGGGGTCCCAACCTCCCCTGGGACCCTCAATCCCAGGGGTTGTCCCGGCCACCCCCGGCACCCCCAATCCCACGTGTTGTCCCACAACTGGGGGTGCTCAGCCCCCCCCCCAAATCTCGTACCGGGCCCCCTCGAGCGGCAGGACCTGGTGCCCAAAACTGCGGCCCCGCCCAGGGCTCAGGATCCGATGCGGGATCGGGTGGATGCTGAAGGTCCCCACGCAGGGCAGGGCTGGGGGGGCAAAGAGAGAGATAGGGGGGCCAGGGGTGAGAGGAGCCCCCCCACGGCCCCCCCAAACCCACACACAGAGGGGGACCCAGCACCGTAACTGGGGGGGGTGGCTGAGCCCCCTAAGTGGGGGGCACCCCCATCATCCAGGCCCAACGTGGGGGCTCCACTTCCTTCCCCCTCTGAGCGTGGGAAGGATCTGGGTGGGCTTCCCCCACCCCAAAATGGGTCAGGTCCCCCGAAAAACCCCCCTGCTGTGGGACAGTGCCCCCCAGTACCGGCCACCAGCACCCTGATGGCGACGCCGATGATGCCACCGTGCCGCGCAGCCGCCATGCTGTCACTGTCACTGTCACTGCCACTGCCACTGCCGCTGCCACCCCAGGTCACCCCCCACTTCCTTCCTGTGGTGAGAGGGTGACAAACTTCCCACACAGAACCCGGGCGGGGGCCCAGAACGGGAGGGGACACAACTGGGGGAGGCAGAATTTGGGGAGGGGGACAGAACGGGGGTGACACAGAACTAGGGAGTGATGACCTTGGGGTGGGGGGGGGAGACCCAGAATTGGGGGGGACCCAAACTGGGCAACGAGACAGAACCAGTGGGGGACAGAACTGGGGGGTGGAACCTGGAACTAGGGGGGACCCAAAAGTGGGAAAGAGACAGAACTGGGTTGGGGGGGACACAGAACTGGGTTGGGGGGACGTAGAACGGGGCAGGGGAGACAGAAGTGGGTGGGTGGAGACCCAGCAACCCAGGATCCAGCACTGGGTGGGGGGGACACCCATCCCTGGGGGTCTCTCCAGGCAGATGGGACTTGCCTGTCACCGCTGGGAGGGGGATGGTGAAGGGGGGGTGTGGGTTGGGGTTGAATTTGGGGCTGGGATGTGCTGGGTGATGGAGATGGCGAGAATTGGGATTTAAAAGAGCTGGAATGGGTTGTGGGAAACTCAGAGGTTTGGGGAAGTCCTAAGGTAACCACAGACCGTGTTTTTGAAGCAGCAACCACTGATGACAAAGAGACACCAGTAAACCTTGGCCCATCCTGGGGCAATCCCATTTTGGGAAGCGAGGGGGGGGTGGTTAAAGCATACAGGGAAAACAGCAGGACAGTCCAGGGGCAGTGACAACCAGGAACAGGCAAAGGGCCCCAACAAGCCCAGCTCTGGGGTTCATTTCCTCATTTCTCACGTGGTTGATGGGGAGCAGTTTCGTGGGGGCTGTCAAAGTCAAAAGATCACCAAGAAAAAAGAACAAGAAAGTGTTTTTTTTTCTGGTTTTCCTCATCTTTCTGCCCAGAGAATACAGGGAGCTTCTGATTGAAGTTGTTTCTGAGCATTATGAAGCACAAATCCAAAACTGGGGGGAGCTTTTAGTGCACTCCTTGAGGTGAATTAAACACAGGCTGGGGTTGCTCACTGGAACAAGCTCCCCAGAGAAGTGTTTTCCCAGCCTGCCAGATCTCAAGGAGCACAGGGATGATGCTCTTAGTCCTGTGATTTCATTTTTACGTGGTCCTGAAATGAAATCAGGGACTCGAGGATCCCTGATGAACCCCTCCAGTTTGATCCTCTGATAGTGGGTGCTACTAAAAGCACCATGGAGGGCGATGTCAACATCAGGCACGGCCAGCCCAGGCTCTCAAAGGGCAACAGCTGTTCCTCCAATCTGAGATATTCTGTATTACCATGATTTGTTCCTTCAGACACCTCCCAGCTCGAGATCCCAGCAGTTAAAATCTCTCCTGCCTGCCCAGACAGCTCTTTTTCATGTTCCCACATATATATTTCCTATCTCTCTCTCTCTCTCTAAAACCTTTCTGATGAGATCACCCCTTGCAGGAAGATGAGAACTTTACAGACAGCTGGTGCTGAGCACGTGGTTCCCAGGGGTGTTTTGGGGTTTGTGAACCCCCAAATTTCCTTTTTCCTGCTAAATTTCCTTTTGTTGCAGACAGGACAAGCTCTGCTGGGCAGATCTCTGAGGAGAGCGGGTAGGAGGTGGTGTCACGGGCCTGTCACATCCACCTGAAGAGCTCAGGAGAAGCCTGAGACAAAAACAGCAATGTCAGTGCCAGGGTGAGGATGATGGGGGGGGCAGGTGAGGAGGAAGGTTGTTCCAAGCAGGGTCAGCCCCCTCGAGGGACTGTCCAGACCTCCCAAGGAGACAGCATCAACATCAACATGGAAAATGTATCTATCACCTCTCTCTGAACTGAAAAGTGACAAAATATTCCCTTTCATAAAAAAAAAAAAATTACGTATTTCATGATGTGTACTTTGAAATCTTCCTCAACGACGCCCCAAACAGACTCCAATCAAGCCTTAGAGGCCTGAAGATCATTAAAGGCAGGGAGAGAGAGAGCTTTTTTTTTGAGTGATGATTCTTTTTCCTCGCTTCCAGTCTGAACATTCCAAATGGGGAAGGGACTGGAGCACAAATGCTGTGAGGAGAGGCTGAGGGAGCTGGGGTTGTTGAGCCTGGAGAAGAGGAGGCTCAGGGGAGACCTCAGCACTCTCTGCAACTCCCTGACAGGAGGTTGTAGCCGGGTGGGGATTGGTCTCTTCTCCCAGGCAACTATCAGTAAGACAAGAGGGTCAGTTTCAAGCTCTCCCAGGGGAGGTTTGGGTTGGATATTAGGAAGAAATTCTTTACAGAGAGAGTGATCAGGCATTGGAATGGGCTGCCCAGGAGGTGGTGGATTCACCATCTCTGGAGGTTTTTAGGATGAGGTTGGATGTGGCCTCAGTGCCATGATCTGGTAATCACAGTGGGGTTGGATCAAGGGTTGGACTTGATGGTCTCGGAGGTCTCTTCCAACCCAGTTAATTCTATGATTCCATGATTCTATGATTCTATGAAATTGCACTTTGTGGGTTTCCTTCTCCTTCCAGTGCCAAGAAAAGCTCTGTTATCCCTCAAACCGCTCTTCCAGCAGTAGCAGAGAGAAAAGGGAGAAAGGAAAGACAAAATGAAGCAAATGAAAGGAGGGAATGGGGCACTTTCTACTGCATTTTTCTTTGCCCTCAAGCGCCTGGAGACGACTGTGGGAGGGCTTTGTCCTGTCACCTTCCCAAGGACTGAGGGAGAGCTATCCAGTCCCTAATTCCCCCTCCTGAAGCCAGATTGGGCATTTTCCTTCTCTGAGGGCTTGAAAACCTCCCTGATTGCTCTGTCTTTTCTGAGACAGTCAGGAGAGGTCTCATGGTAAGAGCAGCCAGGCCCCTGGGCCTGTTTAGGAGACAGCCAGAAGAGATTCCTCCCTGCAGGATCACGGCTCCAGCTCAGCTTTTTGGGGTGGTTTCCCCTCTGTGTCACGAGTCCTCCGTTCCACAGGCTGGAACCATCCCAGCCCTACAGGGTGTCACCTGCTCTGTCCCTGCCTGAGATGCCCCCCCGAGGCCTGAGGAGTGGGCACGGGGAGCTCTGTGCACAGAAGCACATCCCAGGGCTGCACCCTGGGGGGATTTTCCCAGGAAATGTTCCTGTTGGTGAGCCCAAGGCACTGTTTGTCCCACAGCCTCTCGTGCCCCCCCCTTCCCCAGGGAGCTGTGGGTGTTTGTGCCCACTCAGGTTCATCTCCCCACACCAGCACCACGTGTGTGCTCACCCCTCGTCTGCCCAGTGCACGCAGAGACTTCCGGTGGTGCCGGTTCCATGTGGGGAGCGACTGGAGTGACCCCTTTGCCTGTCCTGGACACTCTGCTGTTGGTGTTGTTGCTGTCACTGCTCGTTTTCTGACTGCATCGCTGTTCCCAGGGAATTGTTCTTATCCCAAGCTGGGATCTTTCCCTTTTGTCCCTCCAAGTTCTCCTCTCAGTCCCTCCCCAGAGGGAGGGCAGGGGAAGGGAGTGGGTGAGCAGCACGTGGTCTGGGGTGTTCCAGTGGGAACAGTAAACTGGTGAACACCAAACTGGGGAATGCCATTCCTAAACTACAACAACCGCAAAAGCCGAATTTCTTTGGTTTGAATTCTCAGAGGCAATTTTAATTTAAAGGTTTTTCGTAGTTTTCAAAGGTCTGTTAAGGAGTTTTTTTCAGGTGAATTTGAATAATAATGAATTTGCCTAAGAGTTTTTGTAGTTTTGTTAAAGATGATCCCTTTTTAATTCTTCACTGTTTTGCACAGTAGTAAAATTACACCCTTGTTCCTTAAAATTGGTGTCTGTGTGTCTTGTGCCAACCCTCATCCCCTGGAAAAACACCCCTCCAGGCCCTTCACTGTTCCCATGGCCCTCCTTGGGACGCTCTCTAATGTCTCTCTTCTTGTGTCACCCAGAAGTGCCCCCAGGACTCAAAGAGAGGCCACCCCAGTGCAGAGCAGAGCGGGACAATCCCCTCCCTGGCCCTGCTGGGCCTGATGCCCCCCAGGACAGGGTTGGCCTTCCTGGCTGCCAGGGCACTGCTGACTCGTGTCAACCTGGCCACTGACCAGGACCCCAAGGTCATTTTCCACGGGGCTGCTCTCCAATGTCTCATTCCACAGCATGTCTGTACATCCAGGTGCAGAATCCAGCGCTTGTCTTTGTCAGGCTTCATGTGGTCGGTGGTTGCCAAGTCCTCTGATCTGTCGAGGTCTCTCTGCAGGGACCCCCTGCCTTCCAGGGAGCCAACAGCTCCTCCTGTGTGGTCGAGGCGGGGAGGTGACATGGGTTTCAGGATACCAGCAGCTTTTTTATTGCAACAGTGCAGCTACCTTTATACAGTTCTGGGGTGACACATGTACACACAGCATTGGTTTAGCACTTCATAACAACTTATGATTGGACATACAGCCACATGTCCTAACACAATAGGCTGACATTCCTCACAGGAAACCCACTCTGCGTTACAGTCCTACTGTCCGTGGTTAACCCTCTGCCAGGCGTAAGAAGTTCCATCTTCAGTATCTCAGTTTACTGAGAACCCAGAACCAGCTGGGCTCCCCCACATCCTCCCAGTTTGTTGTTGTCGACAAAGCCCCTCAGTGTCCCTTCCAGTCCTCCCTCCCAGTGGGGGCAGGGAAGGCAGATGAGCCTGCAGAAGAGCCCCTGGGGCTCTATGCTCGAGGTCAGCAACAAGGCTGCAGCTCCAGGCTGTGGGGTGTGCGCTGCAGAAGGGCAGGGGAGAGCCCCCGGCCCAGGCACGGAGCAGGGAGAGCCCATGGCCCAGCCTGGGCCCTGGGGCTTGTCCTCACCAAGCACTCGCCGATCCTCCGTGTTTGCAACGTCTCCACCAGGTGCTTGAGCTCCTTCCACTTGAGGAGCTTTGCTGAAGCCAGGAGGGCTTCCCTGGAGACCTGCAGAACAGCAGAAGCTGGGAGGTGGCACCAGGGCCTGGGCAAGGTGACCTGCAGTGATCCTGCCCTTACGAAGCTGGGACACGCCCCGCAAAAGCATCTGGGGTTCTCTGTCTGGGGACAGCCCTGGGGGACAGGGATTGAGGCTCAAAGCCCTGGCCTCAACACCTGTGGGGACACGCGTATTCAGGCCTGGGTGGCCGTGGGCTGCTGCCCAGCCCTGGTGGAGCAGGTAGGGCAGGTGCTGGGAAGGGCCGTGGCAGCGTCTCTGCCCCTGCTCGTGCGGGTTCTGCAGGGACCCTCCCCACAGGCTGCAGGGGGGGGAGGGCTGCCCACTGCCAACAGGCCTGCCCCGATGCCCAGAGCCCCTATGGGGTGTCAGCCCCCCCCCACACCTTTTTGGGTCCATGCTCAGCCTTGCAACCTGTTCCTGCATGGCGATGGCACTGCCCTCCTCCCTCTCCAGGTGCCCCAGCACATTTCTGAGGACCCCCAGGGCCTTCACTGCAAGAGGTGAATGTTTGTGCCACAGGAGGTTCACCAAGTCTGGCAAGAGGACCTGCATTTTTCGGGCCTGGAGGAAAGACACAGTTTCCATCTGATAAGAAGTTCCGTGCCTGGGCAGCTGGTCAGGCAGCCACCAGGCCCCACCCTGGCAGGGAGGGCTTTGGGAACAGTCAGCCCCCATCCTGACGCCCAGCACAGGCCACTGCCTCACCCACAGCCTCAGAGCCTGGCTGGAACACAGCTCCCCTGACATTCTGCATTCCCATTGTTATGTCACTTAGCATGGCAACCATTGTGCATTCTCATTGTTAGGCTGGTTACCATGGCAACTATTATGCATTCCCATTGTTACCTTGGTTACCATGGCAACCATTATTCATTCTCATTGCTATGTCAGTTACCATGGCAACCATTATGCATTCTCATTGTTACAAGTTGTTACCATGACAACCGTTATGAAGTCTCATTGTGACTGGGTTACCATGGCAACCATTATGCAATCCCATTGTTACGTCACTTCCCATGGCAACCATAATGCATTCCCGTTGTTACCTCGGTTACCATGGCAACCATTATGCATTCTCATTTTTACAAGCGGTCACCATGGCAACCATTCTGCATTCTTATTGTTGTTATGTAGGTTACCATGGCAACCATCATACATTCACATCACTAAAGGTCGGTTACCATGGCAACCATCTGTAACACACAGATAATATAGAAATGCCAAAAAATGTTACTCCATTGTTTCTGCCTGTCAAAAACTTCCTATCAAACATTCTCTGTCAGCTCTCTGTCACAAGTTCCCACCAGGACTTCCCACAGGACTTTTCCTGCCAAAAGATCCTGCCATTGTTTATGGTTACCATATCTCCTCCAACATCTGAACTGGCTACGTGCCAAGAAACCACATTCAACCTCCTTTGAACACTATGAAAGTTGAGGCCTAATTTTGGAAAATCAGGGAGAGGAAAGGGAGAAGAACTGGTGACTGTAGCCGAGAATCTCTGCCCACCTCCCCTCACCTTTTCTCCGCCACCGCGTGCTGCCTGCCTGCCACCGGAGACTGGAACTGTGCCAGCCTGGAGAGAGCTGAGACCACCGTGCCCCATATGAGAGTTCTACCTTATCCTTCTACCCTGACCATATTTCTGAGGGCCCAAAGCTTCAGCTGAGCTGAGACCCTGCATGGCCTGGGACAGGGGCATGAGCGGTGAAACCACACATGGTGCATTGCAGAGAACTAAAGCTGTCAGACCCCCTGCAGCTACAGAGATAACATCCAAAAGCTGCAGAGACAGAGAAAAAAAGGCAGAAACTCCTTCTCTTCCCCCACATACAGACCAGCTCAGTGAGAAAAGGCAGTTTTCAGTGGTAACTTTTCTCTGCTTCTAGAAATAATCTTAGCAGTTTCCAACTTTTTCTTATTTTTTCCGCTCTCTTTGCACCTCTTAGCAATTAATAAAAATCAGGTTTTGGTATCAAAAAATAATTTGTGTGAGGTTTAGTTTTCCTTAAGGCAGTATTTGAATCTGAAGTTCTTTCTGCAATATTTAAGCAGATTATAGCAGGGTACCATGGAGAAGTGGGATGAACAGGGAGAAGGGTGGAAAAGGAGGGGTGGTCAGGCAGGTCTGATGGTCCCATAGGGGTCTTTGGGCACAGGGGGGCTGGGAAAAGGGGGTGGCTCCCCTGAGGTCCCAATTTACTGTGGGGTGTAGGGGCTGCTGGGTTATGCCAACAGTTTCAGTTCACAGGAATTACAGAGGTGGGACTGAACCTCTTTTGTCCCCCAGGTTTTAAGGATGGAAAATCACATCTATTGGTAGAAATAAATTATTTGGGGTTAAAAATGATCAGACAAAAGATCTCCATCAGAATTATTTACTGCACAACAGAAACACTAAAACTACCAGTACTACAGCATAAGATAGGACAGTGGTCTACACTAAAGCAATTGTTGAAGCAATTCTACTCAAGCTGGCACCAAAGCAAGAATTATGAATTACAGATGGATGGAACTCCCCCAGACCAACACTCGTGGGGAGATCTCTGCTCTCAACCTCCAGCAGTGACCTTGGGGGGTCCCAGCCAAGGCAGGAATCTCCACACACCCCCCAAGAAGGGTTCTGTTGGCACAACCTGCCCCTGGGAAAGGGGACTGGCCCTTTTTGGTAGAAAGGGCTGGACTGACAGTCACTGGACTCCAGGGGCTGCCTCACCATCAGGGGGTCATTTGGGGTAGGAGCAGAGGCCAAAGCTCTTCCCGCAGTCAGGGCACTCGTGGGGCTTCTCTTACTGGTGGGTCCGTTGGTGTTTGGTCAAGGTAGAGCTCTGGGTGAAGCTCTTCCCACACTCCCCACACTTGTAGGGCCTCTCCCCAGTGTGGATGCGCCGGTGGGTGATGAGGGTGGAGTTCTGGTTGAAGCCCTTCCCGCAGTCGGTGCAGTGGAAGGGTCTCTCCCCTGTGTGTGTCCTCTGGTGCTGGACGAGATTGGAGTTGGTCTGAAACCTCTTCCCACATTCCAAGCACTTGTAGGGCCGTTCCTCAGTGTGGATGCGCTGGTGGGTGCGGAGGGTGGAGCTGTAACTGAAGGTCTTCCCACATTCCCCACACGTGTAGGGCCGTAACCCAGTGTGGATAACCAGGTGTCGGATCAGGCTGGAGCTGTCACTGAAGCTCTTCCCACATTCCCCACACTTGTAGGGCCCTTCCCCAGTGTGGATGTGCTGGTGCCTGAAGAGGTGGGAGCCCCGGCTGAAGCTCTTCCTACATTCCAAGCACCTGAAGGGCTTCTCCCTGCTGGGAGGCTGCTCAGGGACCACCAGCTCGGAGCTCCGGCTCAAGCTCCGGCCGCCTTCCCGGCACAGGCTGGGTCTTTCCTCCTCAGAGCTCCCTGGGCTGGCTTTGCAGCCCCTCCTCCGGGGGCATCTCTGGGCCTTTTCCTCCCCGCTGCCTTCCTGCACCGGGGAGCCCTTCAAAACGGCCTCTCCCACCAGGCTCTGCCGGGGGGATTTGTCCTCCGTGCTCTCCGTCCTCAGCTCGGGGCCTGGGGCAGGAAGGAAGAAGGACAGGCAGGGGATTTGCCTCCGGCCCAGAGGGAAGGCCAAGGACATCCCCCAGATCCAGCCCCAGCAGGACGGCGGCGCCAGCGGGGTTGTCCTGCAGCCGGGGGCGATGCTCGGCTGCCACAGGAACCACAAGACAGGGCCAAAGGGGCACTGACTTCCTCCTCACCTGCCTGAGTGGCAAAAGGCATCTTCCTGTTCCTTGCAGCCTCCTCCTCCATCTGCCCAAGCTTTGGGAAGGACAAATCCTGCTGAGGGGGAAACAAGGGCTGAGCGTGTTGCCTTGGGGGTTCCTCCTGCCCAAGTCTGTCTCTAGAACTCACCAGGCATCCTGGGACCATAAAAACCTCCAAGATTCAGCCCAGAAAAAACAAAACCACCATGATTCAGGCAAACAAAAACTCAGAAAAAGAACTAAGGCCCCTGCCCTCCCAAACTGCAAAACGTTGAGATTCAGCTAAAAAATATTCCAAAATATGAATATTCAGTCCAAACAAACTTTCCCAGGTGTTCCCCCTCTCTCTTCTCTCCCCTCTGGGGTTCAGAGGGTCCCCCCTGTCTGGGATGTTGGGGATCCCACTTAGGGATGCTGGGAGTGTTGGGGGTCCCAAGGGTCTCTTCTCCTCTGACTCTCCCCTTTGGGGTGCCGCCTTCCCACACATTCCCCCTCTCCAGGTTCTCCACCTTATTGTCCCAGGGATCCCAGGGGTCCCCACTCTCCAGGCTTCCCCTTCTCCACTCCCCCCATTTCAGGCTCCCAGGTTCCCGGGGCTCCTCCCTCTCCGTGCTCCCCCCTCCAGCCTGCCGGGGGTCCCCCAGCTCCGGCATCGCCCGCTCCGCCCTCCACCCTCGGCAGCTCCCAAACACAGAGATGGCACTTGTTCCTCTGCAGGGACTCCAGGGCAGCAGAGTGACTCCTGCACCATGGATGGAATGGCACAGGATCCCCTGGGTCCCCAGGCTGGATCAGCACTCGGGGATACAAACTGACCTCGGGCTCAGGATGCAGCTGCGAGCACAGATTGCCCTGCAAAGTCTGCAGGGAGTCAGTCGAGCTCTGGAGAGCAGATTGTGCCCCAGGGATGGGATTGCAGAGGGGCCCTCAGGTCCCCAGGATGAAGCAGCAACCAGCAACAGACACAAAAGGTCTCCCCAAAGATTTTGGGAGCAGTGCCCTGGAGGTAGGAGACAGTGTCACCCCATGAGGTGGCCGAGGAGGCCTCGTGCTCTGCTCGGCCCCATCAGTGGCTGGGACCAACACCCCATCCTCGTGGCCAGCAGCTCTTTCCTGCCCCAGCCAAGAGGTTCCCGGCCCCCCAGTGCTCCCCTGACCCTGTCCCTGCTCCTGGCCCTGCCTTTGCTGCTCCCTTGGCTGGGGGAGCGGCTGCAGGGGTGGTGGCAGCAGCTCCAGCTCCAAGGGCAGGACCCGGAACTTGGCCTGGTTGAACCCTTGGAATCAGACCATGGATCCAGCTTGTCCAGGTCCCTCTGCAGAGCCCTCCTGCCTTCCAGCACATCAACCCTCCCCAGCTTGGTGTCAGCTGCCAATTTGCTCATGAAATGCTGCTGGTTCTGCAGGAGCTGGAGATGCTCAAGGGGCAGCAGGACCAAGTCAGGGGCCTGAGGGGCTTTGGGGTCCAGAAGGGTCCTGGGGGAGATGAGGAGGGGCTTTGGGGATTAGGGGTCTCCCAGTACAACCCAGTGCCTCCCCATGCCTCCCTGTACAGCCCAGTGACCCCAGTGCTGCCCACTCTGTTCCCTTCCCAGGGTGCCAGGTGATCCCTCTTTGGGGGGTTTGGAAGGGATTTGGGGAGCTTTGGGTGTATTTGGGGGAGCTAAAAGGGATCTTGGGGCACTGGGGGGTCAAACGGATATGTGGGGAGAGGGGATTAAATGAGAAAAGGTAGTTAGGGGACATTTGCGGGGGCTTATTGGGGTCTGGGGGGGAGAGGAGGGGCAGCACCACGAGCAAGTGAGTCCTGAGATCCCCCTGGTGTCCCCAAGACCCTCTTGGTGTCCCCAGTTCCCCCCTTGACACCCCAATGTCACTGTCCCCAAACCCCATCCCTGTGATCCCCAACCCTCCATCTTCCCTCAGCAGCCCTCCTGGGACCCTCTGACCCCAAAAACACCGCCCCTCACCCCACACTCACAGAAAGGCCAAGGGCATCTGGGGACATGTTGGGGACACTTGGGGGGCTTTGGGGAGCACTGGGTGATTACTAGGGGATACTGGGACACACTGGGGGGAACTAGAGGGCATTCAGAGGGACTGGGAGGTTACTGGGGGACCATGGGAGGGACTAGGGAGTTCCTGGGGGATTGCCAGGACACATGGGAGGACACTGGGAGGTTACTGGGCCATACTGGGGTTACTGGGTGATCACTGGAGGATCACTGGGCCATACTGAGGGGCAGTGGGAGGTCCCTGGGCTATACTGGGGGCACTGGGTCCCCCTTACCCGAATGTGGTACACCGACCCCCCAGACTTGGGGGGGCACCCCCAGAACCCCTCCCCTGGGGGCTGGGGACCCCCTGAAGCGCACTGGTGGGCTTTAGGGGACCCCTGACACCCCCTCCTGTGGCGTCTCTGTGTTCGGGGTCTCTGGGGCTCGGGGGCGGATTCCGATCCCCTTTCCCTGCGGTAGGTCCGCCGGGCCGGCAGGGGGCGCTGTGGCGGGAGGGGTAATGGCGGATAGCGGTGCACCCAGGGCGGGAAGACACCCCCCACCCACCCCCGAGCAGGATCCAAGGCCCCGTGCTCTGCTCCTCAGGAGCCCCTGAGCCCCCCACCCACAGCCGCGCTCCCCGCAGCACCGAGGGAATCCCCAGAACCCCGCTCTCGATGCTCACACACCGCAGCGCAGCGTCCTCCTCCCCCGCTCCCCCGCGGCCGCCACAGCGCCCTTCCCGCGCTCCGCCTCCACAGGACCCGCCGCAGCCAATCACCAACCCCCGATCCCCACGGCCCCGCCCCGCGCGAGGCACCACGGGAGTCGTAGTCCCACACAGTCCCCTCGCCTCATGGGGGGCTGTTCGGCCACCAGAGACAAACACGGGCTGGTCCCGCAGAGCGGCCCGAGTTGTTATAGTCAAAAGACCATATATATATTTAAAATATAGTAGAAATTTATTAAAAGCAAATAAGCAAATCAGCGCGCTGGGAGACCGGAGGAAACTCCCGTTCCACCAACGGTCCTCCTGCCAAAAACGTGCAATGGTCTTTTATATGTGCCACTATTCCCTCCCCTTTAGGCGGCGCCTGGATGCCGGGCGGCAGGG
>NW_026088032.1:0-21981 GCF_022539395.1 Myiozetetes cayanensis
CTATGGGTAGACCTGTTCTCCTTTTTCTATGGGTAGACCTGTTCTCCTTTTCCTATTGGTAGACCTGTTCTCCTTTTCTACAATGGGTAGACCTGTTCTCCTTTTTCTATGGGTAGACCTGTTCCCCTTTTACAATGGGTAGACCTGTTCTCCTTTTTTTATGGGTAGACCTGGTCTCCTTTTTCTATGGGTAGACCTGTTCCCCTTTTCTATGGGTAGACCTGTTCTCCTTTTCTAGGTGGGTAGACCTGGTCTCCGTTTTCTAGGGGTAGACCTGTTCCCCTTCTCCTATGGGTAGACCTGGTCTCCTTTTCCTAGGAGGGTAGACCTGGTCTCCTTTTTCTATGGGTAGACCTGGTCTCCTTTTTCTATGGGTAGACCTGGTCTCCTTTTTTCAATGGGTAGACCTGGTCTCCTTTTTCTATGGGTAGACCTGGTCTCTTTTTAAGCGGGTAGACCTGGTCTCCTATTTTTAGCGGGTAGACCTGGTCTCCTATTTTTAGCGGGTAGACCTGGTCTCCTATTTTAAGCGGGTAGACCTGGTCTCCTTTTTTGACGGGTAGACCTGGTCTCCTTCTTTTGACGGGTAGACCTGGTCTCTTTTTGCTCAGTGTCTCCGTCTTGTGGTTTTCCTTGGTAATGCACCTCTGCAGGCCAAAAGGACATCTTTTGGGGAGGGAATGGACACTTTGGGGGAAAAACCAGACCAATCGCTGCTCGACACCTAGGAAATTCCCAGCCTGGACAAAAGGCATTTCAAAACACACCTGGCAAATCAGCACCTTTTCTTCCCATTGCTCCCTTTATCTTTTCCCTACTTTCTGCTTTTTGGAGAGGACTATGCTTTGGCATGGAACACTTGTGCAATGTTGGCACTTTTCCCTAAGTGGGCAGAGACGTCAGGATCTGCCATTCCCTGGGGAATGGCCTCAGCTGCCCTTTGGCTCCTGCACACCCTCCTCTGCTGCAGCCTCCATGGGCTCTGATCCTGTGCTGCTCCTTGCACCCTCCTCCCTCCTCACGGACTCCAGAAGATTGAATTAAAGAAGGGTTGAATTTAAACTTCAAAAAGATGGAAGTGGGATATAGCTCCTGTAATAGGAGAGCTTGATAAGGCCTCCTGGTGCAACAAGGACAGACTTACGGCCATCTACTCAGAGTATCTACTAGCACTGAAAAGGTATCACTGTCCTCCTTCCAGGGCTAACTGGAAAAAAGGCTGCCTAAAGGCCGCCCTTGCACCATCTATCCAAGGCAGGAAACTCATACAGGGGCTTTCAAAAGTTTGCATCAGTCTTACCACACGTGTAGGGAGCAATCCGGAGTCCTCACCGTCCTACCGTTCCCAGGAAGGCACTTCATGGACTGCCTGTGGCTCAGGGAGGGCTCAGGTGGCTTCGCTTCTTCCTTCCCAATTTCCAGAGCTTCTCCTTCAAAAGCAAAGGTTTCTTGGCTTGCCTTGCTCCTGGGACACGCAGCAAAAGGCATCTTTTAAATCTACTGCTGGCATTCTGATTTTCAAGGATACTGGGGTTGCCTTACCCACACAGATCGCAGCTTAGGGCTAATACCTACAGGCTCTGCCCTCTTCCATTTTCCTGGAATTCCATTGGCCCTCACCACAGGAACAACTCCATCTGCCGCTTCAGTTGGGATGGTGCTGTTGATGGGAGTTATTTCCTGCACAAGAAGAGCTGCTGCTCTCACACAGTTAGTGTCAGCAACTACAACTTCAATCTCCCCATTTTCCAAGTTCATTTCTGCCTCAACTTATCCAACCCATCTCTTCCCAGCAAAGGCTTAGGGGAGCCTGCAAATAAACCAACTGAGGAATTACCCAGTGTTTTCCCAGTTTAACCCCTGTCACACCAATCACCTTCCCAGTGCCATCCCTTAATTCTCCCTCTGCTGCGTTAAGGGCTGAGGAAGTTGGACCTGTGTCTGACCAGGACACGTGCAAACCAAACGGTGGGGACTGGAACCCACACCTTGCACTCCTGCAGCTCTCACAATTCCAGTCAAGAGAAAACAGCTAACGGTACCATCACCACTCATTCCTTAAATCCAATCCCACACTCCTTTTGTTGTTGGAGCACCACTTTTATAACCCAGTTACAGTCCATTCCGGAGCTCCATGGCCAGGACAGACAGCTACACCTCTGATACTCTCAGGAATGCCTGAATCCATTCCAGGGACCTTGCTTTCAGCTCCCCAGCTTGGGGCACTCGGAGGAGCTCCCCGAAGAACAATTTCGGTGCGCGCCGGAGTCTTCCGAGTGTCCCAGCCCGGGGGGCAGCAACAGCACTGTCCCTCCAGGGGGGCCCAATCTGCCCCGAAATGCAGGGGGATCTTGCCCGTGTCCCAGACTGCTCCGGGGATCTGAGGGCCTTCCCGAGAACATCTCGGTGCCGGCGTGAAGGCCCAGAGATCCCTGGGCACACCAGGAGAGCAGGCTCAGAGTCCCTGCCTGGGGCCAATTTGGCTGCCTGAAAACAAAGAAGCCTCTAAGACTCAGCTGGGGAGTTTTAGAAGCCAGGCATTCCTTGCTGACAACACCCTGCAGTGATCCCAGCCCACCAGGGGTTCTGGCCATCAGCTCCTACAACACTTAGAACCATACACACCTACCCTGATAAAGATTCTGAAGGGCTTCATCGAGGGGCCTCCGAGGTCTTCTCTGTCTGGAGCCCCCAAAACCCTGAGTGCCCGCCTTAGGAACCTCGAGACAACTCACCTGCTGACAGAGGAACTTGGTGCTGCTTGGCTGCTGCCTCACTTCCCTTCTTCCTTGTTTCTTCCCCTCGCTGGCTTAGTCCCTTTCAATCCTCTGCCTCAGCTCTGGGCACTTTCCACGCTACAGCCCACTGCAAAAAGTATCAGCTCTTGTTACACCTCAAAACTCAGACAGCATCCCCCCTTCTTTCCTAACACTTGGTCATTAGGCCAAGGTCTCCTTATATAAAGCACAGTTGGACTCCTGAGGGACTACAACAGCTACAGCCCTGAATCCTTTTTTTATGGGTAGACCTGTTCTCCTTTTTCTATGGGTAGACCTGTTCTCCTTTTTCTATGGGTAGACCTGTTCTCTTTTTTTTCTAGGGGTAGACCTGTTCTCCTTTTCCTATGGGTAGACCTGTTCTCCTTTTTCTATGGGTAGACCTGTTCTCCTTTTTCTATGGGTAGACCTGTTCTCCTTTTTTTCTATGGGTAGACCTGTTCTCCTTTTCTAATGGGTAGACCTGTTCTCCTTTTTTTCAATGAGTAGACCTGTTCTCCTTTTCCTATGGGTAGACCTGGTCTCCTTTTCCTAAGGGTAGACCTGGTCTCCTTTTTCTATGGGTAGACCTGGTCTCCTTTTCCTATGGGTAGACCTGGTCTCCTTTTTTCAATGGGTAGACCTGTTCTCCTTTTCTCAAAGGGTAGACCTGTTCCCCTTTTTCTATGGGTAGACCTGGTCTCCTTTTTTCAATGGGTAGACCTGGTCTCCTTTCTCTAAGGGTAGACCTGGTCTCCTTTTTCTATGGGTAGACCTGGTCTCCTTTTTCTATGGGTAGACCTGGTCTCTTTTTCTATGGGTAGACTTGCTCTCCTTTTTCTATGGGTAGACCTGGTCTCCTTTTTCTATGGGTAGACCTGGTCTCCTTTTTCTATGGGTAGACCTGTTCTCCTTTTTCTATGGGTAGACCTGGTCTCCTATTTTAAGCGGGTAGACCTGGTCTCCTATTTTTAGCGGGTAGACCTGGTCTCCTATTTTAAGCGGGTAGACCTGGTCTCCTATTTTTTGACGGGTAGACCTGGTCTCCTATTTTTAGCGGGTAGACCTGGTCTCCTATTTTTAGCGGGTAGACCTGGTCTCCTATTTTAAGCGGGTAGACGTGGTCTCCTATTTTAAGCGGGTAGACCTGGTCTCCTTTTTTAGCGGGTAGACCTGGTCTCCTATTTTAAGCGGGTAGACCTGGTCTCCTTTTTTGACGGGTAGACCTGGTCTCCTTCTTTTGACGGGTAGACCTGGTCTCTTTTTGCTCAGTGTCTCCGTCTTGTGGTTACCCTTGGTAATGCACCTCTGCAGGCCAAAAGGACATCTTTTGGGGAGGGAATGGACACTTTGGGGGAAAAACCAGACCAATCGCTGCTCGACACCTAGGAAATTCCCAGCCTGGACAAAAGGCATTTCAAAACACACCTGCCAAATCACCACCTTTTCTGCCCATTGCTCCCTTCATCTTTTCCCTACTTTCTGCTTTTTGGAGAGGACTATGCTTTGGCATGGAACACTTGTGCAATGTTGGCACTTTTCCCTAAGTGGGCAGAGACGTCAGGATCTGGCATTCCCTGAGGAATGGCCTCAGCTGCCCTTTGGCTCCTGCACACCCTCCTCTGCTGCAGCCTCCATGGGCTCTGATCCTGTGCTGCTCCTTGCACCCTCCTCCCTCCTCACGGACTCCAGAAGATTGAATTAAAGAAGGGTTGAATTTAAACTTCAAAAAGATGGAAGTGGGATATAGCTCCTGTAATAGGAGAGCTTGATAAGGCCTCCTGGTGCAACAAGGACAGACTTACGGCCATCTACTCAGAGTATCTACTAGCACTGAAAAGGTATCAGTGTCCTCCTTCCAGGGCTAACTGGAAAAAAGGCTGCCTAAAGGCCGCCCTTGCACCATCTATCCAAGGCAGGAAACTCATACAGGGGCTTTCAAAAGTTTGCATCAGTCTTACCACACGTGTAGGGAGCAATCCGGAGTCCTCACCGTCCTACCGTTCCCAGGAAGGCACTTCATGGACTGCCTGTGGCTCAGGGAGGGCTCAGGTGGCTTCGCTTCTTCCTTCCCAATTTCCAGAGCTTCTCCTTTAAAAGCAAAGGTTTCTTGGCTTGCCTTGCTCCTGGGACACGCAGCAAAAGGCATCTTTTAAATCTACTGCTGGCATTCTGATTTTCAAGGATACTGGGGTTGCCTTACCCACACAGATCCCAGCTTAGGGCTAATACCTACAGGCTCTGCCCTCTTCCATTTTCCTGGAATTCCACTGGCCCTCACCACAGGAACAACTCCATCTGCCGCTTCAGTCGGGATGGTGCTGCTGATGGGAGTTATTTCCTGCACAAGAAGAGCTGCTGCTCTCACACAGTTAGTGTCAGCAACTACAATTTCAATCTCCCCATTTTCCAAGTTCATTTCTGCCTCAACTTATCCAACCCATCTCTTCCCAGCAAAGGCTTAGGGGAGCCTGCAAATAAACCAACTGAGGAAATACCCAGTGTTTTCCCAGTTTAAACCCTGTCACACCAATCACCTTCCCAGTGCCATCCCTTAATTCTCCCTCTGCTGCGTTAAGGGCTGAGGAAGTTGGACCTGTGTCTGACCAGGACACGTGCAAACCAAACGGTGGGGACTGGAACCCACACCTTGCACTCCTGCAGCTCTCACAATTCCAGTCAAGAGAAAACAACTAACGGTACCATCACCACTCATTCCTTAAATCCAATCCCACACTGCTTTTGCTGCTGGAGCACCACTTTTAGAACCCAGTTACAGTCCATTCCGGAGCTCCATGGCCAGGACAGACAGCTACACCTCTGATACTCTCAGGAATGCCTGAATCCATTCCAGGGACTTTGCTTTCAGCTCCCCAGCTCAGGGCACTCGGAGGAGCTCCCGAAGAACAATTTCGGTGCGCGCCGGAGTCTTCCGAGTGTCCCAGTCCGGGGGGCAGCTACAGCACTGTCCCTCCAGGGGGGCCCAATCTGCCCCCGAAATGCAGGGGGATCTTGCCCGTGTCCCAGACTGCTCCGGGGATCTGAGGGCCTTCCCGAGAACATCTCGGTGCCGGCGTGAAGGCCCAGAGATCCCTGGGCACACCAGGAGAGCAGGCTCAGAGTCCCTGCCTGGGGCCAATTTGGCTGCCTGAAAACAAAGAAGCCTCTAAGACTCAGCTGGGGAGTTTTAGAAGCCAGGCATTCCTTGCTGACAACACCCTGCAGTGATCCCAGCCCACCAGGGGTTCTGGCCATCAGCTCCTACAACACTTAGAACCATACACACCTACCCTGATAAAGATTCTGAAGGGCTTCATCGAGGGGCCTCCGAGGTCTTCTCTGTCTGGAGCCCCCAAAACCCTGAGTGCCCGCCTTAGGAACCTCGAGACAACTCACCTGCTGACAGAGGAACTTGGTGCTGCTTGGCTGCTGCCTCACTTCCCTTCTTCCTTGTTTCTTCCCCTCGCTGGCTTAGTCCCTTTCAATCCTCTGCCTCAGCTCTGGGCACTTTCCACGCTACAGCCCACTGCAAAAAGTATCAGCTCTTGTTACACCTCAAAACTCAGACAGCATGCCCCCTTCTTTCCTAACACTTGGTCATTAGGCCAAGGTCTCCTTATATAAAGCACAGTTGGACTCCTGAGGGACTACAACAGCTACAGCCCTGAATCCTTTTTTTATGGGTAGACCTGTTCTCCTTTTTCTATGGGTAGACCTGTTCTCCTTTTTCAATGGGTAGACCTGTTCTCCTTTTTCTATGGGTAGACCTGTTCTCCTTTTCAAGGTGGGTAGACCTGGTCTCCTTTTCCTATGGGTAGACCTGTTCTCCTTTTCCTATGGGTAGACCTGGTCTCCTTTTTCTATGGGTAGACCTGGTCTCCTTTTCCTATGGGTAGACCTGGTCTCCTTTTTTCAATGGGTAGACCTGGTCTCCCTTTTTCAATGGGTAGACCTGTTCTCTTTTTTCTATGGGTAGACCTGGTCTCCTTTTTCTATGGGTAGACCTGTTCTCCTTTTCCTATGGGTAGACCTGTTCTCCTTTTTCTATGGGTAGACCTGTTCTCCTTTTTCTATGGGTAGACCTGTTCTCCTTTTTCAATGGGTAGACCTGTTCTCTTTTTTTTCTAGGGGTAGACCTGGTCTCCTTTTTCTATGGGTAGACCTGGTCTCCTTTTTCTATGGGTAGACCTGGTCTCCTTTTTCTATGGGTAGACCTGTTCTCCTTTTTCTATGGGTAGACCTGGTCTCGTTTTTCTATGGGTAGACCTGGTCTCCTTTTTCTATGGGTAGACCTGGTCTCCTTTTTTTAAATGGGTAGACCTGGTCTCCTTTTTTCAATGGGTAGACCTGGTCTCCTTTTTTTAGCGGGTAGACCTGGTCTCTTTTTTTGAGCGGGTAGACCTGGTCTCCTATTTTTAGCGGGTAGACCTGGTCTCCTATTTTTAGCGGGTAGACCTGGTCTCCTATTTTTAGCGGGTAGACCTGGTCTCCTATTTTTAGCGGGTAGACCTGGTCTCCTATTTTTAGCGGGTAGACCTGGTCTCCTATTTTTAGCGGGTAGACCTGGTCTCCTATTTTAAACGGGTAGACCTGGTCTCCTTTTTTTGACGGGTAGACCTGGTCTCCTTCTTTTGACGGGTAGACCTGGTCTCTTTTTGCTCAGTGTCTCCGTCTTGTGGTTTTCCTTGGTAATGCACCTCTGCTGGCCAAAAGGACATCTTTTGGGGAGGGAATGGACACTTTGGGGGGAAAAACCAGCCCAATTGCTGCTCGACACCTAGGAAATTCCCAGCCTGGACAAAAGGCATTTCAAAACACACCTGCCAAATCACCACCTTTTCTGCCCATTGCTCCCTTCATCTTTTCCCTACTTTCTGCTTTTTGGAGAGGACTATGCTTTGGCATGGAACACTTGTGCAATGTTGGCACTTTTCCCTAAGTGGGCAGAGACGTCAGGATCTGGCATTCCCTGGGGAATGGCCTCAGCTGCCCTTTGGCTCCTGCACACCCTCCTCTGCTGCAGCCTCCATGGGCTCTGATCCTGTGCTGCTCCTTGCACCCTCCTCCCTCCTCACGGACTCCAGAAGATTGAATTAAAGAAGGGTTGAATTTAAACTTCAAAAAGATGGAAGTGGGATATAGCTCCTGTAATAGGAGAGCTTGATAAGGCCTCCTGGTGCAACAAGGACAGACTTACGGCCATCTACTCAGAGTATCTACTAGCACTGAAAAGGTATCACTGTCCTCCTTCCAGGGCTAACTGGAAAAAGGGCTGCCTAAAGGCCGCCCTTGCACCATCTATCCAAGGCAGGAAACTCATACAGGGGCTTTCAAAAGTTTGCATCAGTCTTACCACACGTGTAGGGAGCAATCCGGAGTCCTCACCGTCCTACCGTTCCCAGGAAGGCACTTCATGGACTGCCTGTGGCTCAGGGAGGGCTCAGGTGGCTTCGCTTCTTCCTACCCAATTTCCAGAGCTTCTCCTTCAAAAGCAAAGGTTTCTTGGCTTGCCTTGCTCCTGGGACAAGCAGCAAAAGGCATCTTTTAAATCTACTGCTGGCATTCTGATTTTCAAGGATACTGGGGTTGCCTTACCCACACAGATCGCAGCTTAGGGCTAATACCTACAGGCTCTGCCCTCTTCCATTTTCCTGGAATTCCACTGGCCCTCACCACAGGAACAACTCCATCTGCCGCTTCAGTCGGGATGGTGCTGCTGATGGGAGTTATTTCCTGCACAAGAAGAGCTGCTGCTCTCACACAGTTAGTGTCAGCAACTACAATTTCAATCTCCCCATTTTCCAAGTTCATTTCTGCCTCAACTTATCCAACCCATCTCTTCCCAGCAAAGGCTTAGGGGAACCTGCAAATAAACCAACTGAGGAAATACCCAGTGTTTTCCCAGTTTAACCCCTGTCACACCAATCACCTTCCCAGTGCCATCCCTTAATTCTCCCTCTGCTGCGTTAAGGGCTGAGGAAGTTGGACCTGTGTCTGACCAGGACACGTGCAAACCAAACGGTGGGGACTGGAACCCACACCTTGCACTCCTGCAGCTCTCACAAGTCCAGTCAAGAGAAAACAGCTAACGGTACCATCACCACTCATTCCTTAAATCCAATCCCACACTCCTTTTGCTGTTGGAGCACCACTTTTAGAACCCAGTTACAGTCCATTCCGGAGCTCCATGGCCAGGACAGACAGCTCCACCTCTGATACTCTCAGCAATGCCTGAATCCATTCCAGGGACTTTGCTTTCAGCTCCCCAGCTCGGGGCACTCGGAGGAGCTCCCCGAAGAACAATTTCGGTGCGCGCCGGAGTCTTCCGAGTGTCCCAGCCCGGGGGGCAGCAACAGCACTGTCCCTCCAGGGGGGCCCAATCTGCCCGCGAAATGCAGGGGGATCTTGCCCGTGTCCCAGACTGCTCCGGGGATCTGAGGGCCTTCCGAGAACATCTCGGTGCCGGCGTGAAGGCCCAGAGATCCCTGGGCACACCAGGAGAGCAGGCTCAGAGTCCCTGCCTGGGGCCAATTTGGCTGCCTGAAAACAGCTTGGCAAAGAAGCCTCTAAGACTCAGCTGGTGAGTTTTAGAAGCCAGGCCTTCCTTGCTGACAACACCCTGCACTGATCCCAGCCCACCAGGGGTTCTGGCCATCAGCTCCTACAACACTTAGAACCATACACACCTACCCTGATAAAGATTCTGAAGGGCTTCATCGAGGGGCCTCCGAGGTCTTCTCTGTCTGGAGCCCCCAAAACCCTGAGTGCCCGCCTTAGGAACCTCGAGACAACTCACCTGCTGACAGAGGAACTTGGTGCTGCTTGGCTGCTGCCTCACTTCCCTTCTTCCTTGTTTCTTCCCCTCGCTGGCTTAGTCCCTTTCAATCCTCTGCCTCAGCTCTGGGCACTTTCCACGCTACAGTCAACTGCAAAAAGTATCAGCTCTTGTTACACCTCAAAACTCAGACAGCATCCCCCCTTCTTTCCTAACACTTGGCCATTAGGCCAAGGTCTCCTTATATAAAGCACAGTTGGACTCCTGAGGGACTACAACAGCTACAGCCCTGAATCCTAACACAGGCTGACACGGATGACAACTTGGAAGGATCCAGTTTGTTCCGCTGGAATCCAAAGGAGCTTCCCCAACTCAAAAATAGGGTGCCCAAGGTCCCTTTTCTGCAACTTGAACTGCTAGAAATGGGATCAGCCAGGCCTGCAAAGGCCCTTTCCACTTCCCCTGGACAGGCTGGGAGTCCCACCACCTGACAGGGACCCAGCGGCTGGGCAGGAACGGACGGGCTGGGGCGTCCAATTCATCGGCCGAGGTGTCACCATCAATTCCGGGAGTTTCTGCAATGCAGATCCTAAAGGTAGCAAAGAATTATGAGGATCGCTTTTTGCTTTCATGGGAATAGCTCCTGCAATAGGGGAGCTTGATAAGGCCTCCTGGTGCAACAAGGACAGACTTACGGCCATCTACTCAGAGTATCTACTAGCACTGAAAAGGTATCACTGTCCTCCTTCCAGGGCTAACTGGAAAAAAGGCTGCCTAAAGGCCGCCCTTGCACCATCTATCCAAGGCAGGAAACTCTTAGAGGGGGTTTCAAAAGTTTGCATCGGTCTTACTACACATCCGTAGGGAGCAATCCGGAGTCCTCACCGTCGTACCGTTCCCAGGAAGGCACTTCATGGACTGCCTGTGGCTCAGGAAGGGCTCAGGTGGCTTCGTTTCTTCCTTCCCAATTTCCAGAGCTTCTCCTTCAAAAGCAAAGGTTTCTTGGCTTGCCTTGCTCTGGGCGATGCAGCAAAAGGCATCTTTTATATCTACTGCTGGCATTCTGATTTTCAAGGATACTGGGGTTGCCTTACCCACACAGATCGCAGCTTAGGGCTAATACCTACAGGCTCTGCCCTCTTCCATTTTCCTGGAATTCCATTGGCCCTCACCACAGGAACAACTCCATCTGCCGCTTCAGTCGGGATGGTGCTGCTGACGGGAGTTACTTCCTGCACAAGAAGAGCTGCTGCTCTCACACAGTTAGTGTCAGCAACTACAATTTCAATCTCCCCATTTTCCAAGTTCATTTCTGCCTCAACTTATCCAACCCATCTCTTCCCAGCAAAGGCTTAGGGGAGCCTGCAAATAAACAAACTGAGGAAATACCCAGTGTTTTCCCAGTTTAACCCCTGTCACACCAATCACCTTCCCAGTGCCATCCCTTTAATTCTCCCTCTGGTGTGTTAAGGTCTGAGGAAGCTGGACCTGTGTCTGACCAGGACACGTGCAAACCAAACGGTGGGGACTGGAACCCACACCTTGCACTCCTGCAGCTCTCACAATTCCAGTCAAGAGAAAACAGCTAACGGTACCATCACCACTCATTCCTTAAATCCAATCCCACACTCCTTTTGCTGTTGGAGCACCACTTTTATAACCCAGTTACAGTCCATTCCGGAGCTCCATGGCCAGGACAGACAGCTACACCTCTGATACTCTCAGGAATGCCTGAATCCATTCCAGGGACCTTGCTTTCAGCTCCCCAGCTTGGGGCACTCGGAGGAGCTCCCCGAAGAACAATTTCGGTGCGCGCCGGAGTCTTCCGAGTGTCCCAGCCCGGGGGCAGCAACAGCACTGTCCCTCCAGGGGGGCCCAATCTGCCCCCGAAATGCAGGGGGATCTTGCCCGTGTCCCAGACTGCTCCGGGGATCTGAGGGCCTTCCCGAGAACATCTCGGTGCCGGCGTGAAGGCCCAGAGATCCCTGGGCACACCAGGAGAGCAGGCGCAGAGTCCCTGCCTGGGGCCAATTTGGCTGCCTGAAAACAAAGAAGCCTCTAAGACTCAGCTGGTGAGTTTTAGAAGCCAGGCATTCCTTGCTGACAACACCCTGCAGTGATCCCAGCCCACCAGGGGTTCTGGCCATCAGCTCCTACAACACTTAGAACCATACACACCTACCCTGATAAAGATTCTGAAGGGCTTCATCGAGGGGCCTCCGAGGTCTTCTCTGTCTGGAGCCCCCAAAACCCTGAGTGCCCGCCTTAGGAACCTCGAGACAACTCACCTGCTGACAGAGGAACTTGGTGCTGCTTGGCTGCTGCCTCACTTCCCTTCTTCCTTGTTTCTTCCCCTCGCTGGCTTAGTCCCTTTCAATCCTCTGCCTCAGCTCTGGGCACTTTCCACGCTACAGCCCACTGCAAAAAGTATCAGCTCTTGTTACACCTCAAAACTCAGACAGCATGCCCCCTTCTTTCCTAACACTTGGTCATTAGGCCAAGGTCTCCTTATATAAAGCACAGTTGGACTCCTGAGGGACTACAACAGCTACAGCCCTGAATCCTTTTTTTATGGGTAGACCTGTTCCCCTTTTCCTATGGGTAGACCTGTTCTCCTTTTTCTATGGGTAGACCTGTTCTCCTTTTTTCTATGGGTAGACCTGGTCTCCTTTTTCTATGGGTAGACCTGTTCTCCTTTTCCTTGGGGTAGACCTGTTCTCCTTTTCCTATGGGTAGACCTGTTCTCCTTTTTTTCTATGGGTAGACCTGTTCTCCTTTTTTACAATAGGTAGACCTGTTCTGCTTTTTCTATGGGTAGACCTGTTCCCCTTTTCCTATTGGTAGACCTGGTCTCCTTTTTCTATGGGTAGACCTGTTCTCCTTTTTCTATGGGTAGACCTGTTCTCCTTTTCCTATGGGTAGACCTGTTCTCCTTTTTTTCTATGGGTAGACCTGTTCCCCTTTTACAATGGGTAGACCTGTTCTCCTTTTTTAATGGGTAGACCTGGTCTCCTTTTTCTATGGGTAGACCTGGTCTCCTTTTTCTATGGGTAGACCTGGTCTCCTTTTTTCAATGGGTAGACCTGGTCTCCTTTTTCAATGGGTAGACCTGGTCTCCTTTTTTCAATGGGTAGACCTGGTCTCCTTTTTTTAATGGGTAGACCTGGTCTCCTTTTTTCAATGGGTAGACCTGGTCTCCTTTTTTAAGTGGGTAGACCTGGTCTCCTTTTTCTATGGGTAGACCTGGTGTCCTATTTTTAGCGGGTAGACCTGGTCTCCTATTTTTAGCGGGTAGACCTGGTCTCCTATTTTTTTAAGCGGGTAGACCTGGTCTCCTATTTTAAGCGGGTAGACCTGGTCTCCTTTTTTAAGCGGGTAGACCTGGTCTCCTATTTTTAGCGGGTAGACCTGGTCTCCTATTTTAGCGGGTAGACCTGGTCTCCTATTTTAAGCGGGTAGACCTGGTCTCCTTTTTTGACGGGTAGACCTGGTCTCCTTCTTTTGACGGGTAGACCTGGTCTCTTTTTGCTCAGTGTCTCCGTCTTGTGGTTACCCTTGGTAGTGCACCTCTGCAGGCCAAAAGGACATCTTTTGGGGAGGGAATGGACACTTTGGGGGGAAAAACCAGACCAATCGCTGCTCGACACCTAGCAAATTCCCAGCCTGGACAAAAGGCATTTCAAAACACACCTGGCAAAGCAGCACCTTTTCTTCCCATTGCTCCCTTCATCTTTTCCCTACTTTCTGCTTTTTGGAGAGGACTATGCTTTGGCATGGAACACTTGGGCAATGTTGGCACTTTTCCCTAAGTGGGCAGAGACGTCAGGATCTGGCATTCCCTGGGGAATGGCCTCAGCTGCCCTTTGGCTCCTGCACACCCTCCTCTGCTGCAGCCTCCATGGGCTCTGATCCTGTGCTGCTCCTTGCACCCTCCTCCCTCCTCACGGACTCCAGAAGATTGAATTAAAGAAGGGTTGAATTTAAACTTCAAAAAGATGGAAGTGGGATATAGCTCCTGTAATAGGAGAGCTTGATAAGGCCTCCTGGTGCAACAAGGACAGACTTACGGCCATCTACTCAGAGTATCTACTAGCACTGAAAAGGTATCACTGTCCTCCTTCCAGGGCTAACTGGAAAAAGGCTGCCTAAGGGCTGCCCTTGCACCATCTATCCAAGGCAGGAAACTCATACAGGGGCTTTCAAAAGTTTGCATCGGTCTTACTACACATCCGTAGGGAGCAATCCGGAGTCCTCACTGTCCTACCGTTCCCAGGAAGGCACTTCATGGACTGCCTGTGGCTCAGGGAGGGCTCAGGTGGCTTCGTTTCTTCCTTCCCAATTTCCAGAGCTTCTCCTTCAAAAGCAAAGGTTTCTTGGCTTGCCTTGCTCCTGGGACACGCAGCAAAAGGCATCTTTTAAATCTACTGCTGGCATTCTGATTTTCAAGGATACTGGGCTTGCCTTACCCACACAGATCGCAGCTTAGGGCTAATACCTACAGGCTCTGCCCTCTTCCATTTTCCTGGAATTCCACTGGCCCTCACCACAGGAATAACTCCATCTGCCGCTTCAGTCGGGATGGTGCTGCTGATGGGAGTTATTTCCTGCAAAAGAAGAGCTGCTGCTCTCACACAGTTAGTGTCAGCAACTACAATTTCAATCTCCCCATTTTCCAAGTTCATTTCTGCCTCAACTTATCCAACCCATCTCTTCCCAGCAAAGGCTTAGGGGAGCCTGCAAATAAACCAACTGAGGAAATACCCAGTGTTTTCCCAGTTTAACCCCTGTCACACCAATCACCTTCCCAGTGCCATCCCTTAATTCTCCCTCTGCTGCGTTAAGGGCTGAGGAAGTTGGACCTGTGTCTGACCAGGACACGTGCAAACCAAACGGTGGGGACTGGAACCCACACCTTGCACTCCTGCAGCTCTCACAATTCCAGTCAAGAGAAAACAGCTAACGGTACCATCACCACTCATTCCTTAATTCCAATCCCACACTCCTTTTGCTGTTGGAGCACCACTTTTAGAACCCAGTTACAGTCCATTCCGGAGCTCCATGGCCAGGACAGACAGCTACACCTCTGATACTCTCAGGAATGCCTGAATCCATTCCAGGGACCTTGCTTTCAGCTCCCCAGCTCGGGGCACTCGGAGGAGCTCCCCGAAGAACAATTTCGGTGCGCGCCGGAGTCTTCCGAGTGTCCCAGCCCGGGGGGCAGCAACAGCACTGTCCCTCCAGGGGGGCCCAATCTGCCCCCGAAATGCAGGGGGATCTTGCCCGTGTCCCAGACTGCTCTGGGGATCTGAGGGCCTTCCCGAGAACATCTCGGTGCCGGCGTGAAGGCCCAGAGATCCCTGGGCACACCAGGAGAGCAGGCTCAGAGTCCCTGCCTGGGGCCAATTTGGCTGCCTGAAAACAAAGAAGCCTCTAAGACTCAGCTGGGGAGTTTTAGAAGCCAGGCATTCCTTGCTGACAACACCCTGCACTGATCCCAGCCCACCAGGGGTTCTGGCCATCAGCTCCTAGCACACTTATAACCATACACACCTACCCTGATAAAGATTCTGAAGGGCTTCATCGAGGGGCCTCCGAGGTCTTCTCTGTCTGGAGCCCCCAAAACCCTGAGTGCCCGCCTTAGGAACCTCGAGACAACTCACCTGCTGACAGAGGAACTTGGTGCTGCTTGGCTGCTGCCTCACTTCCCTTCTTCCTTGTTTCTTCCCCTCGCTGGGTTAGTCCCTTTCAATCCTCTGGCTCAGCTCTGGGCACTTTCCACGCTACAGCCCACTGCAAAAAGTATCAGCTCTTGTTACACCTCAAAACTCAGACAGCATCCCCCCTTCTTTCCTAACACTTGGTCATTAGGCCAAGGTCTCCTTATATAAAGCACAGTTGGACTCCTGAGGGACTACAACAGCTACAGCCCTGAATCCTAACACAGGCTGACACGGATGACAACTTGGAAGGATCCAGTTTGTTCCGCTGGAATCCAAAGGAGCTTCCCCAACTCAAAAATAGGGTGCCCAAGGTCCCTTTTCTGCAACTTGAACTGCTAGAAATGGGATCAGCCAGGCCTGCAAAGGCCCTTTCCACTTCACCTGGACAGGCTGGGAGTCCCACCGCCTGACAGGGACCCAGCGGCTGGGCAGGAACGGACGGGCTGGTGCGTCCAATTAATCGGCCGAGGCGTCACCGTCAATTCCGGGAGTTTCTGCAGGGCAGATCCTAAAGGTAGCAAAGAATTATGAGGATCGCTTTTTGCTTTCATGGGAATAGCTCCTGCAATATGGGGAGCTTGATAGGGCCTCCTGGTGCAACAAGGACAGACTTACGGCCATCTACTCAGAGTATCTACTAGCACTGAAAAGGTATCACTGTCCTCCTTCCAGGGCTAACTGGAAAAAAGGCTGCCTAAAGGCCGCCCTTGCACCATCTATCCAAGGCAGGAAACTCTTAGAGGGGGTTTTAAAAGTTTGCATCGGTCTTACTACACATCCGTAGGGAGCAATCTGGAGTCCTCACCGTCGTACCGTTCCCAGGAAGGCACTTCATGGACTGCCTGTGGCTCAGGTGGCTTCGCTTCTTCCTTCCCAATTTCCAGAGCTTCTCCTTCAAAAGCAAAGGTTTCTTGGCTTGCCTTGCTCCTGGGACACGCAGCAAAAGGCATCTTTTATATCTACTGCTGGCATTCTGATTTTCAAGGATACTGGGGTTGCCTTACCCACACAGGTCGCAGCTTAGGGCTAATACCTACAGGCTCTGCCCTCTTCCATTTTCCTGGAATTCCATTGGCCCTCACCACAGGAACAACTCCATCTGCCGCTTCAGTCGGGATGGTGCTGCTGATGGGAGTTATTTCCTGCACAAGAAGAGCTGCTGCTCTCTCACAGTGTCAGCAACTACAATTTCAATCTCCCCATTTTCCATCCAGTTTCATTTCTGCCTCAACTTAGCCAACCCATCTCTTCCCAGCAAAGGCTTAGGGGAGCCTGCAAATAAACCAACTGAGGAAATACCCAGTGTTTTCCCAGTTTAACCCCTGTCACACCAATCACCTTCCCAGTGCCATCCCTTTAATTCTCCCTCTGCTGCGTTAAGGGCTGAGGAAGTTGGACCTGTGTCTGACCAGGACACGTGCAAACCAAACGGTGGGGACTGGAACCCACACCTTGCACTCCTGCAGCTCTCACAATTCCAGTCAAGGGAAAACAGCTAACGGTACCATCACCACTCATTCCTTAAATCCAATCCCACACTCCTTTTGCTGTTGGAGCACCACTTTTAGAACCCAGTTACAGTCCATTCCGGAGCTCCATGGCCAGGACAGACAGCTACACCTCTGATACTCTCAGGAATGCCTGAATCCATTCCAGGGACCTTGCTTTCAGCTCCCCAGCTTGGGGCACTCGGAGGAGCTCCCCGAAGAACAATTTCGGTGCGCGCCGGAGTCTTCCGAGTGTCCCAGCCCGGGGGGCAGCTACAGCACTGTCCCTCCAGGGGGGCCCAATCTGTCCCCGAAATGCAGGGGGATCTTGCCCGTGTCCCAGACTGCTCCGGGGATCTGAGGGCCTTCCCGAGAACATCTCGGTGCCGGCGTGAAGGCCCAGAGATCCCTGGGCACACCAGGAGAGCAGGCTCAGAGTCCCTGCCTGGGGCCAATTTGGCTGCCTGAAAACAAAGAAGCCTCTAAGACTCAGCTGGTGAGTTTTAGAAGCCAGGCATTCCTTGCTGACAACACCCTGCAGTGATCCCAGCCCACCAGGGGTTCTGGCCATCAGCTCCTACAACACTTAGAACCATACACACCTACCCTGATAAAGATTCTGAAGGGCTTCATCGAGGGGCCTCCGAGGTCTTCTCTGTCTGGAGCCCCCAAAACCCTGAGTGCCCGCCTTAGGAACCTCGAGACAACTCACCTGCTGACAGAGGAACTTGGTGCTGCTTGGCTGCTGCCTCACTTCCCTTCTTCCTTGTTTCTTCCCCTCGCTGGCTTAGTCCCTTTCAATCCTCTGCCTCAGCTCTGGGCACTTTCCACGCTACAGCCCACTGCAAAAAGTATCAGCTCTTGTTACACCTCAAAACTCAGACAGCATCCCCCCTTCTTTCCTAACACTTGGCCATTAGGCCAAGGTCTCCTTATATAAAGCACAGTTGGACTCCTGAGGGACTACAACAGCTACAGCCCTGAATCCTAACACAGGCTGACACGGATGACAACTTGGAAGGATCCAGTTTGTTCCGCTGGAATCCAAAGGAGTTCCACCAACTCAAAAATAGGGTGCCAAAGGTCTCTTTTCTGCAACTTGAACTGCTAGAAATGGGATCAGCCAGGCCTGCAAAGGCCCTTTCCACTTCACCTGGACAGGCTGGGAGTCCCACCACCTGACAGGGACCCAGCGGCTGGGCAGGAACGGACGGGCTGGGGCGTCCAATTCATCGGCCGAGGCGTCACCGTCAATTCCGGGAGTTTCTGCAGGGCAGATCCTAAAGGCAGCAAAGAATTATGAGGATCGCTTTTTGCTTTCATGGGAATAGCTCCTGTAATAGGGGAGCTTGATAGGGCCTCCTGGTGCAACAAGGACAGACTTACGGCCATCTACTCAGAGTATCTACTAGCACTGAAAAGGTATCACTGTCCTCCTTCCAGGGCTAACTGGAAAAAAGGCTGCCTAAAGGCCGCCCTTGCACCATCTATCCAAGGCAGGAAACTCTTAGAGGGGTTTTAAAAGTTTGCATCGGTCTTACTACACATCCGTAGGGAGCAATCCGGAGTCCTCACTGTCCTACCGTTCCCAGGAAGGCACTTCATGGACTGCCTGTGGCTCAGGGAGGGCTCAGGTGGCTTCGCTTCTTCCTTCCCAATTTCCAGAGCTTCTCCTTCAAAAGCAAAGGTTTCTTGGCTTGCCTTACTCTGGGCGATGCAGCAAAAGGCATCATTTATATCTACTGCTGGCATTCTGATTTTCAAGGATACTGGGGTTGCCTTACCCACACAGATCGCAGCTTAGGGCTAATACCTACAGGCTCTGCCCTCTTCCATTTTCCTGGAATTCCATTGGCCCTCACCACAGGAACAACTCCATCTGCCGCTTCAGTCGGGATGGTGCTGCTGACAGGAGTTACTTCCTGCACAAGAAGAGCTGCTGCTCTCACACAGTTAGTGTCAGCAACTACAATTTCAATCTCCCCATTTTCCAAGTTCATTTCTGCCTCAACTTATCCAACCCATCTCTTCCCAGCAAAGGCTTAGGGGAGCTTGAAAATAAACAAACTGAGGAATTACCCAGCGTTTTCCCAGTGTAACCCCTGTCACACCAATCACCTCCCCAGTGCCATCCCCTAATTCTCCCTCTGGTGTGTTAAAGCCTGAGGAAGCTGGACCTGTTTCTGACCAGGACACGTGCAAACCAAACGGTGGGGACTGGAACCCACACCTTGCACTCCTGCAGCTCTCACAATTCCAGTCAAGAGAAAACAGCTAACGGTACCATCACCACTCATTCCTTAATTCCAATCCCACACTCCTTTTGCTGTTGGAGCACCACTTTTATAACCCAGTTACAGTCCATTCCGGAGCTCCATGGCCAGGACAGACAGCTACACCTCTGATACTCTCAGGAATGCCTGAATCCATTCCAGGGACTTTGCTTTCAGCTCCCCAGCTTGGGGCACCCGGAGGAGCTCCCCGAAGAACAATTTTGGTGCGCGCTGGAGTTCCCCGAGTGTCCCAGCCCGGGGGGCAGCTACAGCACTGTCCCTCCAGGGGGGCCCAATCTGCTCCCGAAATGCAGGGGGATCTTGCCCGTGTCCCAGACTGCTCTGGGGATCTGAGGGCCTTCCCGAGAACATCTCGGTGCCGGCGTGAAGGCCCAGAGATCCCTGGGCACACCAGGAGAGCAGGCTCAGAGTCCCTGCCTGGGGCCAATTTGGCTGCCCAAAAATGAAGAAGCCTCTAAGACTCAGCTGGTGAGTTTTAGAAGCCAGGCATTCCTTGCTGACAACACCCTGCAGTGATCCCAGCCCACCGGGGCTCCTGGCCATCAGCTCCTAGCACACTTATAACCATACACATCTACCCTGATCAGGTTTCTGAGGGGCTTCATCCAGGTGCTTCCGAGGTCTTCTCTGTCTGGAGCCCCCAAAACCCTGAGTGCCCGCCTTAGGAACCTCGAGACAACTCACCTGCTGACAGAGGAACTTGGTGCTGCTTGGCTGCTGCCTCACTTCCCTTCTTCCTTGTTTCTTCCCCTCGCTGGCTTAGTCCCTTTCAATCCTCTGCCTCAGCTCTGGGCACTTTCCACGCTACAGCCCACTGCAAAAAGTATCAGCTCTTGTTACACCTCAAAACTCAGACAGCATCCCCCCTTCTTTCCTAACACTTGGCCATTAGGCCAAGGTCTCCTTATATAAAGCACAGTTGGACTCCTGAGGGACTACAACAGCTACAGCCCTGAATCCTAACACAGGCTGACACGGATGACAACTTGGAAGGATCCAGTTTGTTCCGCTGGAATCCAAAGGAGCTTCCCCAACTCAAAAATAGGGTGCCCAAGGTCCCTTTTCTGCAACTTGAACTGCTAGAAATGGGATCAGCCAGGCCTGCAAAGGCCCTTTCCCCTTCACCTGGACAGGCTGGGAGTCCCACCACCTGACAGGGACCCAGCGGCTGGGCAGGAACGGACGGGCTGGGGCGTCCAATCCATCGGCCGAGGCGTCACCGTCAATTCCGGGAGTTTCTGCAGGGCAGATCCTAAAAGCAGCAAAGAATTATGAGGATCGCTTTTTGCTTTCATGGGAATAGCTCCTGCAATATGGGGAGCTTGATAAGGCCTCCTGGTGCAACAAGGACAGACTTACGGCCATCTACTCAGAGTATCTACTAGCACTGAAAAGGTATCACTGTCCTCCTTCCAGGGCTAACTGGAAAAAGGGCTGCCTAAAGGCCGCCCTTGCACCATCTATCCAAGGCAGGAAACTCATACAGGGGCTTTAAAAGTTTGCATCGATCTTACTACACATCCGTAGGGAGCATTCCGGAGTCCTCACTGTTGTACCGTTCCCAGGAAGGCACTTCATGGACTGCCTGTGGCTCAGGGAGGGCTCAGGTGGCTTCGCTTCTTCCTTCCCAATTTCCAGAGCTTCTCCTTCAAAAGCAAAGGTTTCTTGGCTTGCCTTACTCTGGGCGATGCAGCAAAAGGCATCATTTATATCTACTGCTGGCATTCTGATTTTCAAGGATACTGGGGTTGCCTTACCCACACAGATCGCAGCTTAGGGCTAATACCTACAGGCTCTGCCCTCTTCCATTTTCCTGGAATTCCATTGGCCCTCACCACAGGAACAACTCCATCTGCCGCTTCAGTCGGGATGGTGCTGCTGATGGGAGTTATTTCCTGCACAAGAAGAGCTGCTGCTCTCACACAGTTAGTGTCAGCAACTACAATTTCAATCTCCCCATTTTCCAAGTTCATTTCTGCCTCAACTTATCCAACCCATCTCTTCCCAGCAAAGGTTTAGGGGAGCCTGCAAATAAACCAACTGAGGAAATACCCAGTGTTTTCCCAGTTTAACCCCTGTCACACCAATCACCTTCCCAGTGCCATCCCTTTAATTCTCCCTCTGGTGTGTTAAGGCCTGAGGAAGCTGGACCTGTGTCTGACCAGGACACGTGCAAACCAAACGGTGGGGACTGGAACCCACACCTTGCACTCCTGCAGCTCTCACAACATCATTCAAAAGAAAACAACTAATGGTACCATCACCACTCATTCCTTAATTCCAATCCCACACTCCTTTTGCTGTTGGAGCACCACTTTTATAACCCAGTTACAGTCCATTCCGGAGCTCCATGGCCAGGACAGACAGCTACACCTCTGATACTCTCAGGAATGCCTGAATCTATTCCAGGGACTTTGCTTTCAGCTCCCCAGCTTGGGGCACTCGGAGGAGCTCCCCGAAGAACAATTTCGGTGCGCGCTGGAGTTCTCCGAGTGTCCCAGTCCGGGGGGCAGCTACAGCACTGTCCCTCCAGGGGGGCCCAATCTGCTCCCGAAATGCAGGGGGATCTTGCCCGTGTCCCAGACTGCTCCGGGGATCTGAGGGCCTTCCCGAGAACATCTCGGTGCCGGCGTGAAGGCCCAGAGATCCCTGGGCACACCAGGAGAGCAGGCTCAGAGTCCCTGCCTGGGGCCAATTTGGCTGCCTGAAAACAAAGAAGCCTCTAAGACTCAGCTGGGGAGTTTTAGAAGCCAGGCATTCCTTGCTGACAACACCCTGCAGTGATCCCAGCCCACCAGGGGTTCTGGCCATCAGCTCCTAGCAACACTTATAACCATACACACCTACCCTGATAAAGATTCTGAAGGGCTTCATCGAGGGGCCTCCGAGGTCTTCTCTGTCTGGAGCCCCCAAAACCCTGAGTGCCCGCCTTAGGAACCTCGAGACAAA
>NW_026088033.1:0-22181 GCF_022539395.1 Myiozetetes cayanensis
CTCTCACTCACCTGGGGTCCCTGGGGGTTTTGGGGATTTTGGGGGTCTCTCACCCCTGGGGGTCCCTGGGGGTTTCTGGGGATCTCTCACCCCTGGGGGTCCCCAGGCAGGGGACAGCGCTGGGGTCCCTGGGGTTTTTGGGTGGTCTCACCCTGGGGGTCCCTGGGGTTTGGGGGTCCCTGGGGGTTTTGGGGTCTCACCCTGGGGGTCCCCAGGTGGGGACAGCACTGGGGGTCCCTGAGGGTCCCTGGGGGTTTTTGGGGGGTCTCTCACCCCTGGGGGAGTCCCCTGGGGGCTTTTGGGGTCCCTGGGGGTTTTTTGGGGATCTCTCACCCCTGGGGGGGTCCCCCAGGTGGGGACAGCGCTGGGGGGGTCCCTGAGGGGTTTTGGGGTTTCCTGACCCCTGGGGGAGTCCCTGGGGGTTTTGGGGATCTCTCACCCCTGGGAAGGTCCCCAGGTGGGGACAGCACTGGGGGGGTTTCTGGGGGTTTCTGGGGGTCTCTCACCCCTGGGGGGTCCCCCAGGCGGGGACAGCGCTGGGGGGGTCCCTGGGGGTTTTTGGGGGGTCTCTCACCCCTGTGGGGGTCCCCCAGGCGGGGACAGCGCTGGGGGGGTCCCTGAGGGTCCTGCCCCGCCTGCGCCGGGAGCTGGAGGGGCTGCGCGGGGAGCGGCGGCGGCTGCGGCGGCTCCTGCGGAGGCGGCTCCAGGTGAGAGACCCCCCCAAAAAATAACAAATCCACCCAAAAAATAACACAGCCCCCAAAAAAAACACAACTACCCAAAAAAATAACAAAACCACCCCAAAAAATAACAAAGCCCACCAAAAAATAACAAAACCACCCAAAAAATAACACCAGCACCCAAAAAATAACAACCCCCCCAAAAAATAACAAAACCACCCCAAAAAATAATACACACACCCCCCCCAAAAAAATAAACCCCCACCCAATAATAATAATAATAATAATAATAATAATAATAATAATAATAATAAAACCACCCAAAAAATAACAGAGAGCTCTGATTGGCTGAGGAGCGGATCCTGTTCTTATTGGCTGAGGGGAGGACCCTGGGGGTGATGGAGGGCTCTGATTGGCCAGGGAGTGGATCCCTGGGTGATGGAAGGCTCTGATTGGCCAGAGAGTGGATCCCTGGGGTGGCAGAAGGCTCTGATTGGCTGAGGAGTGGATCCTGTTCTTATTGGTTAAGAGGTGGATCCCAGGGGTGATGGAGGGCTCTGATTGGCTGAGAATGGATCCCTGGGGTGACAAAGGCCTCTCATTGGCCAAGGAGTGGCAGAAGGCTCTGATTGGCTGAGGAGTGGATCCTGTTCTTATTGGCCAAAGGGGTGGATCCCAGGGGTAACAGAGGGCTCTGATTGGCTAAAGGGGTGGATCCCTGCTATGACAGAAGGCTCTGATTGGCTGGTGGGTGGATCCTGTTCTTATTGGTCAAGGGGTGGATCCTGGGGGTGACAGAAGGCTCTGATTGGCTGGTAGGTGGATCCCAGGGGTGATGGAGGGCTCTGATTGGCTGGTAGGTGGATCCCTAGGGTGACGGAGGGCTCTGATTGGCTGGTGGGTGGATTCCTAGGGTGATGGAAGGCTCTGATTGGCTGGTGGGAGGATCCCAGGGGTAACGGAGGGCTCTGATTGGCTGCAGGAGCTGGAGGAGACCCAGCGGGAGATCGAGGCCGAGCTGGAGCGAGCGGGGACGGCCCCGAGGGACAGGCAGGGACCCCCCAAACCTCCCCCCAAAACCCCACACCCCCAAATCCTGGATTCCCCCAAATTCCTGAGTCCCCCAAATCCCTGAATTGTCCCCAAATTCCCATGTCCCCGAAGCCCCAAATCCCTGAATTCCCCCAATTCCTTTATCTCCCCAAACCCCCAAATCCCTGGATTCCCCCAAATCCCTGGATTCCCCCAAATTCCTGTATCCCCCAAAACGCCTGAAATCCCCCAAATCCCTGGATTCCCTTCAAATCCCTGGGTTCCTCCCCAAATTCCCATGTCCCCCAAACCCTGAATCCCCCAAACCCTGAATTCCCTCCAGATTCCTGTATCCCCCAAACCCCTGAGTCCCCCAATTCCCTGAATTCCCATCAAATCCCTGGATTCCTCCCCAAATTCCCATGTCCTCCCCAAACCCCTGAATCCCCCAAATCCCTGAATTCCCCTCAGACTCCTAAATCCCCCAAATCCCTGAATTCCCCAAAATTCCTTTATCCCTCCCAAACTCCTGAATCCCCCAAATTCCTGGATTCCCCCAAACCCCTGAGTCCCCCAATCCCCAGATTCCCCCCAAATTCCTTTATCCCCCCAAATCCCTGAATCCCCAAAATCCCTGAATTACCCCCAAACCCCTGAATTCCCCCAAATTCTTTTATCCCCAAACTCCTGAATCCCCCAAATTCCTTTATCCCCCAAACTCCTGAGTCCCCCAAATCCTGGATTCCCCCAAATTCCTTTATCCCTCCCAAACTCCTGAATCCCCAAATTCCTGAATTCCCCAAATTCCTTTATCCCCCAAACTCCTGAATCCCCAAATCTCTGAATTCCCCTCAAATCCCTGGATTCCCCCAAATTCCTTTATCCCCCTCAAACTCCTGAAATCCCCAAATCCCTGAATTCCCCTCAAATCCTGAATTCCCCCAAATTCCTTTATCCCCCAAACTCCTGAAATCCCCAAATCCTGGATTCCCCCAAACTCCTTTATCACCCCAAACCCCTGGATTCCCCCAAATTCCTTTATCCCCCGAACCCCTGAGGCCCCCAAATCCTGGATTCCCCCAGACTCCTAAATCCCCAAACCCCTGAATTCCCCCAAATTCCTTTATCCCCCTCAAACTCCTGAAATCCCCAAATCCTGAATTCCCCCAAATCCCTGAATTTCCCCAAACTCCTGAAATCCCCAAATCCCTGGATTCCTCCCAAATCCTGAATTCCCCCAAATTCCTTTATACCCCCAAACCCCTGAATCCCCCAAATCCCTGGATTCCCTCCCAAATTCCCATGTCCCTCCCAAACTCCTGAATCCCCCAAATCCCTGAATTCCCCCAAAATTCCTTTATCCCCCAAACCCCTGAATCCCCAATTCCCTGAATTCCCATCAAATCCCTGGATTCCTCCCCAAATTCCCATGTCCTCCCCAAACCCCTGAATCCCCCAATCCCTGAATTCCCCTCAGACTCCTAAATCCCCCAAATCCCTGAATTCCCCAAAATTCCTGTAATCCCAAACTCCTGAATCCCCAAATTCTGGATTCCCCAAACCCTGAGTCCCCAATCCCCAGATTCCCCCAAATTCTTTTATCTCCCCAAATCCTGAATCCCCAAATCCTGAATTACCCCCAATCCCTGAATTCCCCCAAATTCCTTTATCCCCCAAACCCTGAATCCCCAAATCCTGAATTACCCCAAATCCCTGAATTCCCCAAATTCCTTTATCCCCCAAACCCCTGAATCCCCAAATTCCTGGATTCCCCCAGACTCCTGAATCCCCCAAACCCTGAATTCCCCCAAATTCCTTTATCCCTCCCAAACTCCTGAATCCCCAAATCCTGAATCCCCCAAATCCCTGAATTCCCCCAAATCCCTGGATTTCCCAAATTCCTTTATCCCTCCCAAACTCCTGAATCCCCCAAATTCCTGGATTCCCCCAAACCCCTGAGTCCCCCAATCCCCAGATTCCCCCAGATTCCTTTATCTCCCAAATCCCTGAATCCCCAAAATCCTGAATTACCCCCAAACCCTGGATTCCCCCAAATTCTTTTATCCCCCAAACTCCTGAATCCCCAAATTCCTTTATCCCCCAAACTCCTGAGTCCCCCAAATCCCTGGATTCCCCCAAACCCTGCATTCCCCTCCAACCCCTGAATCCCACAAATCCCTGAATTCCCCAAATCCTTGAATTTCCCAAACTCCTGATTCCCCCAAATTCCATGTCCCCCAAACCCTGGGCCCCCAAATTCCTTTATCCCCCAAACCCTGAAATCCCCAAATCCCTGAATTCCCCAAATCCCTAGATTCCCCCAAATTCCATGTCCCAAACTCCTGAGTCCCCAAATCCTGAATTCCCAAAATCCTTTATCCCCCCAAACTCCTGAATCCCCAAATCCCTGATTCCCCAAACCCTGGGCCCAATCCTAGATTCCCCAAATTCTTTATCTCCCCAAATCCTGAATCCCCCAAATCCTGAATTACCCCAAATCCTGAATTCCCCCAAATTCCTTTATCCCCCAAACCTCTGAATCCCCAAATCCTGAATTACCCCCAAATCCTGAATTCCCCCAAATTCCTTTATCCCCCAAACCCTGAATCCCCAAATTCCTGGATTCCCCCAGACTCCTGAATCCCCCAAATCCTGAATTCCCCCAAATTCCTTTATCCCTCCCAAGCTCCTGAATCCCCCAAATCCTGAATCCCCCAAATCCTGAATTCCCCCAAATCCTGGATTTCCCCAAATTCCATTATCCTCCCAAACTCCTGGATCCCCCAAATTCCTGGATTCCCCCAAACCCCTGAGTCCCCCAATCCCCAGATTCCCCCAGATTCCTTTATCCCCCAAATCCTGAATCCCCAAAAATCCTGAATTACCCCCAAACCCTGGATTCCCCAAATTCTTTTATCCCCCAAACTCCTGAATCCCCCAAATTCCTTTATCCCCCAAACTCCTGAGTCCCCCAAATCCCTGGATTCCCCCAAACCCCTGCATTCCCCTCCAACCCCTGAATCCCACAAATCCTGATTCCCCAAATCCTTGAATTCCCCCAAATCCTGGATTCCCCCAAATTCCCATGTCCCCCAAACCCCTGAGCCCCCAAATTCCTTTATCCCCCAAACCCTGAAATCCCCCAAATCCAGATTTCCCCAAATCCTGGATTCCCCAAATTCCATGTCCCCCAAACTCTGAGTCCCCAAATCCCTGAATTCCCCCAAAATTCCTTTATCCCTCCCAAACTCCTGAATCCCCAAATTCCTGGATTCCCCAAACCCCTGAGTCCCCCAATCCCCAGATTCCCCCAAATTCCTTTATCCCCCCCAAATCCTGAATCCCCAAAATCCTGAATTACCCCCAAATCCTTGAATTTCCCCAAATCCCTGGATCCCCCAGACTCCTAAATCCCCAAATCCCTGAATTCCCCCAAATTCCTTTATCCCCCAAACTCCTGAAATCCCCCAAATCCTGAATTCCCCCAAATCCCTGGACTCCTCCAAATTCCCATGTCCCCCAAACCCCTGAATCCCCAAATCCTGGATTCCCCCAGACTCCTGAAATCCCCCAAATTCCTTTATCCCCCAACCCCTGAATCCCCAAATCCCTGGATTCCCCCAAATCCCTGAATTCCCCACAAATCCTGAATTCCCCACAAATCCTGGATTCCCCCAAATCCTGGATTCCCCAAACCCCTCCTTTAACCCCCTGTGTGCCCCCAGGGTTCCTCGGGGTCTGGGGGTCCCTGGGGTCCCAGGATCCGGAGCAGGGCCGGGGGTCGGAGCGGGGCGGCTCCGAGAGCGGCGCCGGAAACACTTCGTGGCCGCCAAGGAGAGACCTCGGCCCAGACCCCGGTACCCACAGGGGCTTGGGGGATTGGGGGATTTGGGGGATTTAGGGGTCTCATGTGGTGTTGGGTGTGTTGGGGGTCTCAGGGGTGTTTTGAGGGGTGGGGGTCCTGGGTGCTTTGGGGGTCCCCTGGGTGCTGGGTGTGTTGGGGGTCTCTAGGGGTCTCTTGGGGGGTCTCCTGGGTGCTGGGTGTGTTGGGGGTCTCAGGGTCTTTTGGGGGGGTCTTGTGGGTGCTGGGTGTGTTGGGGGTCTTTTGAGGGGTGGGGGTCCTGTGGTGCTTGGGAGGGTCTCCTAGGTGCTGGGTGTGTTGGGGGTCTCAGGGTCTTTTGGGGGTCTAGTGGGTGTTGGGTCATTTGGGGGTGTGGGGGTCCTGGAGGTCTCATGGGTGTGTCCTCCCCCAGCACGACCCCAAAGACCCTGGGCCCCCAGAAGCTCCCGGGACCCCTCGAAGGGGTGGGGAGAGGCTGGAGCCCTGAGGAGGAGGAGGAGGAAGAGACCTGGATGGAGGTGAGGGGGCACAGGGGGTTTGGGGGTCCCAGGTGGGGTTTGGGGGTCCCAGGTGGGATTTGGGGGTCCCAGGTGGGCTTTGAGGGGCTCAGATGAGTTTGGGGGTCCCAGGGGAGTTTGGGGGCACAGGGGGTTTTGGGGGTTCTAGGTGGGTTTGGGGGTCCCAGGGAGTTTGGGGGTCCCAGGTGGGATTTGGGGGCTCAGATGGGGTTTGGGGGTCTCAGATGGCAGTTTTTGGGGTGCAGGGGGTCCCAGCGTGGTTTTGGGGTCCCTGGGGATCTCAGGATGGTTTTGGGGGTCTCAGGACTGGGGTCCCAGGGTGGTTTTTGGGGTCCCAGGGGGGTCTCAGGGTGGTTTTTGGGGTCAGGGGGTCCCAGGGTTGGTTTGGGGGTCTCAGGTGGGTTTTGGGGTGCAGGGGGTCCCAGGGTGGGTTTGGGGGTCTCAGGACGGTTTTTGGGGTGCAGGGGGGTCCCAGGGTTGGTTTTGGGGTCTCAGGGTGGGTTTTGGGGTGCAGGGGGTCCCAGGGTGGGTTTGGGGGTCTCAGGACGGTTTGGGGTGCAGGGGTCTCAGGGTTGGTTTGGGGTCTCAGGGTGGGTTTTGGGGTGCAGGGGGTCCCAGGGTGGGTTTGGGGGTCTCAGGACGGTTTTGGGGTGCAGGGGGTCCCAGGGTGAGGTTTTGGGGTCCCAGGAGGGTCTCAGGATGGTTTTTGGGGCAGGGGGTCCCAGGGTGGGTTTGGGGGTCTCAGGACAGTTTTTGGGGTGCAGGGGGGTCCCAGGGTGGGTTTGGGGGTCTCAGGGTGGTTTTTGGGGTGCAGGGGGGTCCCAGGGTGAGGTTTTGGGGTCCCTGGGGGATCTCAGGGTGGTTTTGGGGGGTCTCAGGACGGGGTCCCAGGGCAGTTTTAAGGTTGGTTTAAGGGTGGTTTTTGGGGTCCCGGGGGGGGTCTCAGGATGGTTTTTGGGGTGCAGGGGGGTCCCAAATCTTCTCCCAGTTCGTGCTGCTGATGGAGCAGCACCGGGAGCTGCAGCAGCTGCAGCAACAACTCCAGCAGGTGGGACCCCCAAAAACCCCCCTGGGACCCCCAGAATCCTCCAGGAACCCCAAAAAAACCCTCAGGGACCCCGAAATCCTCCAGGAACCTCCAAACCCCCCTCAGGGGCTCCAAAATCCCCCTCAGGGACCCCAAAATCCCCCTTAGAGCTCCCCCAGCGACCCCAAAATTCCCCTAATCCCACCCAGCAACCCCAAAATTCCCCTAATCCTCCCCAGCGACCCCAAAATCCCCCTCAGACCCCCTCCAAACCCCTCCAGCCCCCAAAAGCCCTCCAGACTCCCAATCCCCTCCAGGGACCCCAAATCCCCTTAGACCCCCAGGACCCTAAAACCCCCTTAGACCTCCCAGCCCCCCAAAAGCCCCCAGACCCCCTCAATCCCTCCAGGGACCCCAAAACCCCTCAGAGCCCCCCAAAATCCCCTTAGACTCCCCAACCCCTCCAGGGACCCCAAAATCCCCTAATCCCCCTCCCAGGGACCCCAAAACCTCCTTAGCCCCCCAAAAGCTCCCCCAGCCCCTTTTAACCCCCCGTAGCTGAGGGCAGCGGTGGCAGCAGCAGAGACCCCCAGGGTGGGGGACCCCTGGGGACCCTAAATTGGAGCTGCAGGAGCTGCAGGAGGAGGAGAGGAGGGCGAGGGAACAGCTCGGGGGCTCCGAGAAGGTAACGGGGGAAAGGGCACCCCAAATTTGGGGGCTCTGGGGGTCTCTGGGGCTGGGGGTCCTAAATCTGGGAGGAGTCCCTGGGATTTGGGGGTCTCTGGGGTTGGGGGACCCCAAATTTGGGGGGCTCTGGGGGTTTGGGGGTCTCTGGGGTTGGGGGATCCCAAATCTGGGAGGGGTCCCTGAGATTTGGGGGACTCCAAATTTGGGGGCTCTGGGGGTCTCTGGGGTTTAGGAGACCCAAAATTTGGGAGGGGTCCCTGGGATTTGGGGGGACCCCAAGTTTGGGGGGCTCTGGGGGTTTGGGGGTCTCTGGGGTTGGGGGAACCCAAATTTGAGGGGGCTTTGGGGGGTCTCTGGGTTTGGGGGTCCTAAATCTGGGAGGGGGTCCCTGGGATTTAGGAGGACCCCAAATTTTGGGGTGTCCCCTGATTTTGGGGTGTCCCCAGATTTTGGGGGTGTCCCCTGATTTTGGGGGTGTCCCCAGATTTTGGGGTGTCCTCTGATTTTGGGGTGTCCCCAGATTTCTGGGGTGTCCCCTGATTTTGGGGTGCCCCCAGGGCTGGCAGAGCTGCTGGAGGAGGAGGGTGGAAGACCTCCAGGACCCCTCGGGGACCCCCGGGGACCCCTGTGGGGCAGCTCTGTCGCCTGGAATTTGGGGTGACCTGGCTGCTCCTGAGGGGGGACCCCAAAACCCGGTGAGGGGTTGGGGGGGTTGGGGGTTTAATTTGGGGTCATTTTGGGGTTTGGGGGATTTGGGGGACTGAGGGGGTTTAGGGGGGAACTGAGGGGTTTGGGAGTTTAATTTGGGGTCATTTTGGGGGTTTAGGGGTTTGGGGGGACTGAGGGGTTTTGGGGGTTCATTGGGGGTTTGGGGGGACTGAGGGGTTTTGGGGGTTTAATTTGGGGCTATTTTGGGGATTTAGGGGGTTTGGGGGAACTGAGGAGTTTTGGGGGTCCTGGGAGGCAGGAGTGGAGTTTGGGGGGGTTGGGGGACCTGGGAGGGGGAAATTTGGGATCCAGGGAGGTCAGTTTGGGGTTTGGGGAGTTTGGGGTCCTAGGGGGTAATTGGGCATTTTGGGGGTCCTGGGAGGTCAGTTTGGGGTTTAGAGCATTTTGGGGTCCTGGGGGATCTGAGGGGTTTTGGGGGTCACTGGGGGGGTATTGGGCATTTTGGGGTCCTGGGGGATCTGAGGGGTTTGGGGGTCCTGGGGGAATTGGAAGTTTTGGGAGCTCAGTTTGGGGTTTGGGGATCACTGCAGGGGGTGGGGGTCCTGGAGGCTTTTTGGGGGTTTGGGGACCCCCTCATTTCTTCACCCTCCCCCCCACCCCCAAACCAGGTCCTGGCAGGGGACGAGGCCTGGCGGGTCGACCCCCTCCAAGACCCCCCAGCCTCAGGTGAGACCCCACACACACCCAGGACCCCCTGAGATCCCCAGGACACCCCTGAGACCCCCAGGACCACCCTGAGATCCCCCAGGACCACCCTGAGACCCCCTGAGACCCCCCTTGAGACCCCCAGGACTCCCCTGAGACCCCCAGGACCCCCAGAACTCCCTGAGACCCCCAGGACCTCCCTGAGACCCCCAGGACCCCAGAACTCCCCTGAGACCCCCAGGACCACCCTGAGACCCCCAGGACACCCAGGACCACCCTGAGACCCCCAGGACCACCCTGGAAGTGTTGGGGGTCTCCCCCTTCCCCAGTACCCATGGGTGTCTCCCCATTTCCAGGGAGGACCCCGGGGGAGGAGGAGGAGGAGGAGAGACCCTGAGCCCCGAGAGCTGAGGGAGAGGGTCCTCACACAGGTGGGAGGGGGACACGGGTGGGGGTCCTGGACATGGGTGGGGGTCCCAGACCCATGGGTGGGGGTCCTGGACATGGGTGGGGGTCCCAGACCCATGGGTGGGGGTCCTGGGGCTGTGGGTGGGGGTTCTGAGTCTCTGGGTGGGGGTCCCAGACCCTCAAGGAGGAGTCCTGGACATGGGTGGGGGTCCCAAATCCATGGGGGAGGGGTCCTGAGTCCCTGGGTGGGGGTCTCAAATCCATGGGTGGGGGTCCCAGACCCATGGGTGGGGGTCCTGGACATGGGTGGGGGTCCTAGGGCCGTGGGTGGGGGTCCCAAATCCATGGGTGGGGCTCCTGGCTCTGTGGGTGGGGTCCCTCCCCTGGGTGGGGGTCCCAGACCCACAAGTGGGTGGGGTCCCAAATCCATGGGTGGGGCTCCCAGGTCTCTGGGTGGGGGTCCCACATTCCTGTGTGTGTCCCCCTCTAAAATCCCCTCCCTCCCCCTTTCCCCCCTCCAGGTGCTGAGCCGCGAGGGGAGACCCCTCCCCACGCCCCGGCTGGGTTTGGGGGCCTCGGGACCCCCTGAGCCCTGAAACCCCCTCCCCACAATCCGCTTCCCCCACGCCGTTCCCACGGAAACCAAATATTTGGGGCTGTGGCGGTCGCGTTGCCCCTGGCAACGGCCAAACTTCCCAAAACTTCGCGAAACGGCCCAAAACGAGCCTGGAGGGGAGGGGGAAGGTGGGGGAAGGGAGGGGGCACCGCCCTGTGTCCCCCGTGTCACCCACCCACGGGCCGAGGACACACGTGGGTGCCCCTACCCCTCCCCTCCCCATCCCGGGCACACCCCAGAGACCCCCCGACCCCCAACGGGGTCGTGGTGATCCCCTGACGTCATTGAGGGACCCCCTGACGTCACACATTCCCCCCCCCCACTCCGGCCACGCCCCGGGGGAACCGCCCGGAGAGACACGAGTGGGACCGACCGGCGGAGGGACCCGAACCCTGGCGGAAACAACCGAACCTGCTCGGGGGGGGAACCCGAACCGCCTGAGGGGCCGAACCGGGAGCCGAATCCGGACCGGCGGGACCCGAACTCGCCTGAGGGGACCCGAACCGGGACCCGAACTCGCCTGAGGGGACCCGAACCGGGATCTGATCCCGCCTGAGGGGACCCGAACCGTTACCTGATCTCGCCTGAGGGGACCCGAACCGGGATCTGATCCCGCCTGAGGGGACCCGAACCGGGATCTGATCCCGCCTGAGGAGACCGGAACCGTTACCTGATCTCGCCTGAGGGGACCCGAATCGGGATCTGATCCCGTCTGAGGGGACTCGAACCCAAAGGGACCCGAACCCGCCTGAGAAGACCCGAACCGGGACCCGAACTCGCCTGAGGGAACCCGAACCGGGATCTGATCCCGTCTGAGGGGACCCGAACCCAAAGGGACCCGAACCCGCCTGAGGGGACCCGAACCGGGACCTGAACCCGCCTGAGGGGACCCGAACCGGGATCTGATCCCGTCTGAGGGGACCCGAACCGGGACCCGAACTCGCCTGAGAGGACACAAACCGGGATCTGATCCCGTCTGAGGGGACCCGAACCCAAAGGGACCCGAACTCGCCTGAGGGAACCCGAACCGGGATCTGATCCCGCCTGAGGGGACCCGAACCCAAAGGGACCCGGACCCGCCTGAGGAGACCCGAACCGTTACCTGATCCCGCCTGAGGGGACCCAAACCGGGACCCGAACCCGCCTGAGGGGACCCGAACCCAAAGGGACCCGGACCCGTCTGGAGGGATCCGAACCGTTACCTGATCCCGCCTGAGAGGACCCGAACCGGGACCCGAACCCGCCTGAGGGGACCTGAACCAGGATCTGATCCCGCCTGAGGGAACCCGAACTCGCCTGAGGGGACCCGAACCCAAAGGGACCCAAAAGCGGGACCGTCCCGTCCTGAAACACCCGAAGCCGCCTGAGGGGACCCGAACCGGGAGCCGAACCCACACGGGAGAACCCGAACCGGCCCGGAAAGACCCGAACCGGGACTGTCCCGTCCGGAAACAACCGAACCAGACCCGTAGGAACCCGAACTCCTCCGGAAAGACCCGAACCCGCTCGGGTCAGTGCTGGGGTCGGGGCGGGGGTCTCCGGGGTTTTGGGGGGAACTGGGTGGGGGGGTGTGGGAGGTGACATCATATGGGGGTCCTGTGGAACTCCCTCCCTCTTCCCAGGACCCCCTGGGACTCCCCTGGGGTCTCCCTGGACGTCTGGGACCCTCCCCGCCGCATCACCCACAGGATGCAGCCAGCGCCCGGTGGGGGCGGGGCGACCCCAGGAAAGGGGAGGAGGGGGAAGGAGATTCTCCAAGGCCTTATTTGGGCATAGCCTGGACCGCACCCACCCCCGGGCTGCTGGGAGACCCCCTCCAAACCCCCCTGGGTGACCCCCAAAATGTTGGGATCCCCCCAACTCCTGTCAATCCCTGCAGCCCCCCAATAAACCCCAGCCCCCAAAGTTCCCCTGCCTCCCCAAGCCCCTCCTTTCCTCCCAACCCCCAAAAAACCCTCAGTATTTCCCAGACCCCCTCCCCAACTCCCCTGGGTGAACCCCTGGAGTCCTGAGACCCCAAAATGTTGAGGATCCCTCCCCACCAACCCTCCAATCCTGACAATTCCTGCAGCCCCCAAAATCCCCCCCAGCCCCAATTCCCCTGACACCCCCCCTCACCCCCTATTCCCCGACAACCCCCCAGCCCCAATCCCCAGCTCCCCAATACCTCTGATAGCCCCCAGACCCCCAATACCCCCAGATACTCCCCTCAATCCCCTGACACCCCCCAGCTCCCCAGTGCCCCCAGTACCCCCTAACCCTCGGTTTTGCCCCCAGCCCCGGGATGCCCTCTGTGCCATCCCCATCCCCCTGTGCTGTGTCCTGACCCCCAACAACCCCACCCCCAATATCCCCCAGCCCCCAATACCCCCAAATCCCCTGACACCCTCAGCTCCCCAGTGCCCCCAATGCCCCCCAACCCCTGTTTTTTGCCACCCCAGCCCCTGGGATGCCCCCTCCGTGCCGCCCTCCATCCCCGCTGTGCTGTGTCCAGACCCCAAATATCGCCCAGACCCCAGATAACCCCAATTCCCCTGACACCCCCAAATTCCCCTGACACCCCCAAATTCCCTGACATCCCCTAACCCCTGTTTTTATCCCCCAGCCCCGCGATGCCCGCCCCGTGCCGCCCTCCGTCCCCCTGTGCTGTGTCCTGACCCCCAACAACTCCCAGACCCCAGATAACCCCAATTCCCTGACACCCCCAAATTCCCTGACACCCCCCAAATTCCCCTGACACCCCCCAATTCCCCTGACACCCCCTAACCAATGTTTTTATCCCCCCAGCCCCTGTGATGCCCCCTCTGTGCCGCTCTCTGTCCTCCCTTCGCTGTGTCCTGACCCCCAGTACCCCCAGTCCCCAATATCCCCAGCCCCCCAATATCCCCCAGATACCCCCAAATTCTCCTGACACCTGTTTTTATCCCCCAGCCCCCGTGATGCCCGCTCTGTGCCGCCTTCCATCCCCCTTTGCTGCGTCCTGACTCCCAATAACCCCCTGACCCCAGATAACCCTCAATCCTCTGACACTCCCCAAATTCCCCTGACACCCCTAACCCCAGTTTTTTATTCCCAGCCGCCGCATGCCCCCTCTGTGCTGCCCCTCCGTCCCCTTCGCTGCGTGCAGGCCCCCAGTACTCCCCTAGCCACCCAATATCCTCAGCTCCCAATATCCTCCAGATACCCCCAAATTCCTCTGACACCCCCAAATTCCCCTGACACCCCTAACCCCAGTTTTTTATTCCCCAGCCGCCGCGATGCCCCTCTGTGCTGCCCTCCGTCCCCCTTCGCTGTGCAGGCCCTCCAGTACCCCCAGCCACCCAATATCCTCAGCCCCCCAATATCCCTCAGATACCCCAAATTCTCCTGACACCCCCGAATTCCCCTGACACCCCTAACCCCTGTTTTTTATCCCCAGCCCCCGCGATGCCCGCTCCGTGCCGCCCTCCGTCCCCTTCGATGCGCCCTGACCCCCAGTACCCCCAGCTCCCCTAACAACCCTCAGTCCCCCAATATGCCCCAGTCTCCAGATAACCCCACTCTCTCAACACCCCCAAATTCCCTGACACCCCTAACCCCTGTTTTTATCCCCAGCCGCGCGATGCCCCCTCCGTGCCGCCCTCCGTCCCCCCTTCGCTGCGTGCAGGCGCTGTGCGCGCTGCTGGCCCTGTCCCTGGCGGCGGCGGCGGGGCCGTGGCTGCCGGGCGAGGCGACGGCTGCCTGTCCGCCTGGGCCCTGTCCTTCATCCTCACCCTCCTCCTGCTGGCCAACGACGCCCTCCGCCGCCCCCGCCCCGCGCCGCGACGTCCCGCTGGCTCCTGGCCTGCGCCGCCGGCCTGGCCTGCGCCGCCGCCACCGTGCTGTGGGCCGCTGGGCCACCTGCGAGGCCGCGAGGGCGGCCAGGGCCAGCCCCGCGCCCTTCCGCGCGCCGCCGCCGCCTTCGGCCGCGCGCGCTAGGCCTACGGCGCAGAGGTGGCCCGGGACCGCGCCTGCCCGGAGAGGCCGCCTGTACCTGGCCACCCTCGGGGCTGCCTCAAGGTGGCCGAGGCCTTCGTGGCGCTGCTGCTGCTGGGCCTGGCGGCCGAGCTGGGCGCCGCTCGGGCTCCGCCGCCTGGCGCTGGTGCCTGGGCATCTACTGCGTGTCCTCGTGCTGGGCGCGCTGCTGGCGGCGGCTGCCTGCTGGGCTGGAGGTGCTGCGGCTGGATGCGGACCCCAGGGGCTGCGCTGGGCGCTGGGGTCTCACGCTGGGCTGGGCGCGCTGGCCTCACGGGGCGGCCACCGTGCTCTGGGCGCCGACGGCTTCTCCGAGGACCTGGGGGGCCGGGCGCGCCGGCCCTACGGCTGCTCCCCGGCCTGCCCCTGGGACAGGACCGTGCTGGTGGCCGTGCTCAGCGGCCTCAACCTGCTGGCCTTCAGCCTCGACCTGGGCCAGACGGGCAGGCTGGTGCTGCTCAGGCCTGAGGGGGGTCCGGGGGTGGGAAAAAGGGGGGGAAACGACTCCCTGAGGGGGTGTGGGGAACCCGAAGAGAGGGCTGGGGTCACCCCCGGGGTGGGATCGGGCTCCTGGGTCCTCCTTGGGGCGGGATTGGGACCCTTGTTGGGGTCTGGGATCACTCCCAGGGTGGGATTGGGACCCTTATGGGGGTCTGGGGTCACTCCCGGGGTGGGGTCAGGCTCCTAAAGAGGTGCTGGATCCTCTACAGGGCAGGACTGGGACCCTTATTGGGATCTGGGGTCATCCCTGGGGTGGGATCGGGCTCCTAAGGGGGTCCTGGATTCTCCTTGGGGCAGGATTGGGACCCTAAGAGGGGTCTGGATCCCCTCCTGGGAGGGATTTGGACCCTTATTGGGGTCTGGGTCCACTCCTGGGAGGGATTGGGACACTAAGAGAGGTCTGGGGTCACCCCTGGGGTGGGATTGGGTGCCTAAGGGGGTCCTGGATCCTCCATGGGAAGGATCTGGCACTGACGGGGTTCTGGGACCCTCATGGAAGGGATCATGTGCCTATAGGTGGTCGGATCCTCTCAGGGAATATTGGGGTGCTAAGGGGGGGTCCTGGGGAGGGGGAAACCACCGAGGCCTTAATTTTGGGGGACTGTGCTGACATTAAAAAATGTATTTCTGCTTCTTAATGAGCCTCTGTGTGTTTGTGAGGGGACACGGGGGGGATGTGGGGGGAAACAGCGGGAAATGTGAGGGGAAAAATGGGGGGAATATGAGGGGAAAATGGCGGGAAACGTGAGGGGAAAAGGGCGGGAAACATGAGGGGAAAATGGCGGGAAACGTGAGGGGAAAAGGGCGGGAAATGTGAGAGGAAAATAGAGGAAAATGTGAGAGGAAAAGGTGGCAAAGGTGAGAGAACAAAACGGCGGAAAACGTGAGGGCACAAAACGGTGGGAAACGTGAGGGGAAAATGAAGAGAAAGTGAGGGGAAAAGGGTGGGAAATGTGAGAAGAAAAGGGTGGGAAACGCGAGGGGAAAATGGAAGGAAAGTGAGGGAAAAATGGAGGGAAAGAAACAGGAAAATGAAGGGAAAATGAAGGCGAATGTGAGAAGACAAAATGACAGGAAACGTGAAGGGGAAATGGAGGGAAATATGAGGAGAAAATGGCGAGAAACGTGAGGGGAAAACAGAAGGAAATGTGAGGGGAAAAGGGCGGGAACTGTGAGGGGAAAAGGTGGGAAACGTGAGGGGAAAATGGGAGAGGAAAAGGGAGGGAAATGTGAGGGGAAAAATGGGGGGAATGTGAGGGGAAAAAGCAGGGAAATGTGAGGAGAAAAGGGAGGGAAATGTGAGGGGGAAAATGGGGGGAATATGAGGGGAAAATGATGGAAAATGAGGAAAATGGCGAGAAATGGAGGGAAAATGGAGGAAATGTGAGGAGAAGAGTGGGAAACATGAGGGGAAAACAGAATGAAATGTGAGGGGAAAAGGGAGGGAAATGTGAGGGGAAAAAGGAGGGAAATGTGAGGAGAAAAAGGAGGGAAATGTGAGAGAAAAAGGGAGGAAAATATGAGGGGAAAAGGGAGGGAAATGAGGGGAAAAGGAGGGAAATGTGAGGGGAAAGGAGGAAATGTGAGGGGAAAAGGAGGAAATGTGAGGGGAAAAGGAGGGAAATGTGAGGAGAAAAGGAGAAATGGAGAAAAGGAGAAATGTGAGGGAAAAGGAGGAAATGTGAGAGGGAAAAGGAGAGGGAAATGTGAGGAAAAGGAGGGAAATGAGGGGAAAAGGGAGGGAAATGTGAGGGGAAAAAGGAGGGAAATGTGAGGAGAAAAAGGAGGGAAATGTGAGAGGAAAAGGGAGGAAAATGTGAGGGGAAAAGGGAGGGAAATGTGAGGGGAAAAGGGAGGGAAATGTGAGGGGAAAAGGGAGGGAAATGTGAGGGGAAAAGGGAGGGAAATGTGAGGGGAAAAAGGAGGGAAATGTGAGGGGAAAAGGGAGGGAAATGTGAGAGGAAAAGGGAGGGAAATGTGAGGGCACAAAATGGCGGGGAAGGCAACACAAAATGGTGAGAATTCCTCAGCGGGACCCCCGAAACTTCCCCTCCCTGCCCCCCCAAATCCACCACAGAGTCTTGGAGGGAATTGCTGAGACCCTTTATTTTGTTTTAGAGGGGAGTCGTTCACGGGGCCTTGGCCGCCCTCACCCTCTTCTTCCTCACCACCACGGGCTTCTGGCTGCGCAGGATGGCGCTGGCCCGGCGCAGGGCGGCCTGGGGGGGCACAAACAGGGGGTCAGCACCCCGAAAATGAGGGGGGGATGACCCCCAAATCCCCCCCCCTCCAAAGATAGGAACAACCTCCTCCCTCTCCCCAGGTTTTTGGGCAGTTCCTGGAAATTTTGGGGATCTCCCCCATAATCCGGGGGAACCCCTTCAGGGTCATGAAATTTTTCCTCTTTCCCCTTGGTTTTGGGACCTCCAAGAGGTTTTTTTTGGGGGGGGTCCTACTGTTTTTGGAGACCAAAACCCCCCTTTTTTTAGGGCTCCCCCCGCCCCCTCTGGATTTTGGGGACCAAACCCCCCACCCCTCTGTTGGGTTGTGGGACCCCCTCAAAATCCTGAGTCCCCTCCCATAGGTTTTAAAGCTTGTCCCCCCAAATTTTAGGGGGGTTTCCCTGGATTTTTGGCGTCTTCTTCAGATTTTTTTTGAGTCTCCCAATTTCAGGGACCCCCCCCAGGGATTTTTGGGGTCCCTGAACCCCCAAAACTGCAGGAAACCGCCCTGGGAGCGACTTCCCCCCCCAATCCCAAAACTTTCAGAACCTTCTCCCAAATTTCAAGCTCCTCCCTTGATTTTCGGGGTCTCCCCTTGACTTTTATGAACCCCCAAATTTAAGGGACCCCCCCCAGGAGTTTTGGGGGTCGCTGCACCCCCCAAAAAACACCCCCAGGGGCTTCCCTCCCCCCAAATTTCACGATCGCCCCCCTTGAGTTTTCAGGATCCTCTATTGATTTTTTTGGGCTCCTCCCCATGTGAATTTTTGGGTGAGTTTTTTGGGGGGATTTTTTAGGGGGGGTGGAGAAGATTTTGGGGGGAGGGGGTTGGTGGATTTTGGGGGTTCCCCCCTCCTCACCATTCTCAGGTCCCTCCTGTACTTGTTCTTGCTGATGAGGTGCCGGAGGCTCCGCAGGGACCCGCGGGCGTCGCGCCGGATCCGCACCCGCACGTACGACGTGGCCGGTTTGCGCTGCCCTGGGGGGGAAAAGGGGAATTTTGGGGGGGTCCCGAGGATTTGGGGGTGCCCTGGGGGGGTTGGGGGGCAGCCCAATGTAGGGGTACCCCAAAATGGGGAGGAAGGAGGGTGAGACCCCCCCGGGGTGTCGCGATGGATCCGCACCCGCACGCACGACGTGGCCGGTTTGCGCTGGCCCTGGGGGAAAAGGGGGAAAATGGAATTTTGGGGGTCCCGAGGATTTGGGGGTGCCCTGGGGGTTGGGGGGCAGCCCAATGTAGGGGTACCCCGAAATTGGGAGGAAAAGGAAGGTGGGGGCTCCCGGGGTGTCGCACGTGGAGTTTGCGTCGCTCCAAGGGGGAGATTTTGGAGGTGCCCCCAGAATTTTGGGGCATCCTGAAGGATTTGGGGTGCCCTGGGGGCTTGGGGTCACTCCAATGTAGAGGTACCCCAAAATTGGGAGGAAAAGGAAGGTGGGGGCTCCCGGGGTGTCGCACAAGGAGTTTGCGCCGCTCCAGGCGGGAGGTTTTGGGGTCGTCCCCCAGGATTTTGGGGGGCACCCTGAGCATTTTGGGGTGCCCTGGGGGTGGGGCACCCCAATGTAGGGATACCCCAAAATTAGGAGGAAGGAAGGTGGGGCCACCCCGGAGTGTTGCGATGGATCCACAAGAGGAGTTTGCGCCGCTCCAAGAGGGAGATTTTGGAGGTGCCCCCAGGATTTTGGGGGGCACCCTGAGGATTTGGGGGTGCCCTGGGGGGTGGGGGGCACCCCAAAAAGAGGGGAAAAGGGAGTGGGGGTACCCCAACAAAGGGGAGGGGAAAAGGAGAGTGGGATCCCTCCAGGGGTGTCACACGTGGAGTTTGCGCCGCTCCAGGCAGGAGGTTTTGGGGTCGCCCCCAAGGATTTTGGGGCACCCTGAGGAGTTGGGGGTGCCTCTGGGGGTGGGGGCACCCTGAGGATTTGGGGGTGCCCTGGGGGAAGTTGGGGGGCACCCCAATGTAGGGATACCCCAAAATTGGGAAGAAGGAGGGTGGGGCCACCCCGGGGTGTCGCGATGGATCCACAAGAGGAGTTTGCGCCGCTCCAGGTGGGAGCTTTGGGGTCGCCCCCAGGATTTTGGGGGGCACCCTGAGGATTTTGGGGTGCCCTGAGGTGGGGGCACCCTGAGGATTTGGGGGTGCCCTGGGGGGGATTGGGGGGCACCCCAATGTAGGGATACCCCAAAATTGGGAAGAAGGAGGGTGGGACCACCCCGGGGTGTCGCGATGGATCCACGCGAGGAGTTTGTGCCGCTCCAAGAGGGAGATTTTGGAGGTGCCCCCAGGATTTTGGGGGGCACCCTGAGGATCTGGGGGTGCCCGGGGGGGTTGGGGGCACCCCAAAAAGAGGGGAAAAGAGAGTGGGGGTACCCCAGAAAGGGATAAGGGGGGAAGGGACCCCCAGATGTGACGACGGATCCCTGCTCGGACGCAGCTTGCGCTGCCTGAGGGGGAAGCTTTGAGGGGGTCCCCGAGATTTTGGGGGTCCCCTGAGGGGTGGGAGGACCCCAAAAGGGGGAGAAGAAGGTGGGGAGCACCCAGGGGGGGTGGGGGGCACCCACCTGAGCGCTTCTTGAGGACCACCACGATGCCTTTGCCATCCGGGGCCGGTTCCACCCCCACGGTTTTCCGATGGATCAGCCCGTTGTAGCGGAAGGAATTCCGGGCCTTCAGGTTGTTGGGCTCCTGGGAGGGGGTGAAAAGGAGATTTTGGGGGGATTCCTAAAAATTTGGGAAGGGTTTGGGGCATCCTGAGGGGTTTGGGGGGATAGGGGGAGCCCGAAAGGGGATGACTGAAAATTTAAGGAGGCTTAAAAGGGAACCCCAAAGGTTTGGAGAGGGAATAAAGGGATTTGGGGGATCCCAAGAGGGTCCCAAGGGTCTGAACCCCAATGATTTAAGGTGGGGGAGAAGAGGGTTTAGGGGGCACTGGGACCCCCTTTGGGTGTTAATGGGGGGCAATTGGGTGCCTGAAGCCCCCTCTGCGGGTTTAGGGAGGGTCTTTAGGGGGGGTCCCCCGAATATTTGGGGGGCTGGGGGAGCACCTGGGACCCCCCTTTGTGATGTGAAAATCCCCATCTTGGGGTTTGAGGGGGAGTTTTCTGAGATACCACTGGAGGTCCCCAAGCCCGACTCCCGTCCTGTTCTCCCCCTCCCCAATTTCGGGGTGTCCCCCCCCAGTTAGGGGTGTACTGACAGTGCTGTAGGTCTGGTTGTTCCGCTTGAGGAGGAAACTGGAGCAGTTCCGCACCACCATCCACTGCAGATGGGCCGACATGGCGCCTGCGGGGACCGAGGAGGTGGAGCGGCCTCAGCGCCCGCCGCACCCCCGATCCCCCTCTCCCCATCCCTCCCACCCTTACCGAGCCCCCTCCACCCTTAGGGACCCCTCCGTACCGGGAAACCCCTCAAACCCCCCAAAAGCCGCCCCCCAAAGCGGAGCCCCACGCGGCACCTCCGCTCGCTTCGGCCGCCGGAAACGGAAAGAGCGACACCTCCCCCGCCGAGCTCCGCCCCCTGAGGGAAGCCCCGCCCACTTTCGGCAATCCCCCCTCGCCATTGGTGGAGCTCCGCTGGGCTCCGCCCACTCCCTGTCCCTCCGCCGGCGCTCGACGATTCCCGTCACTTTTCGTCCATCTCCGTCGTTCTTCGGGAATTCCCGGCCATCTTCGGAAATTTCCGTCCCCTCTTTCGCCGAGGGTCGTTCGGGAGTTTTCGCCTTCCTTCGGGTGTTTCCGGAGAGAAAGGCGGGGCTTCGGCGGCTTCCCGCGCTTTTTACTGTGAGGTGCCTCGGGGAAACTTGTGAAAATGGGCGAAAATGGGTGGAAATGCGTGGGTTTTTTTGAGGAGTTACGAGGGGCGATGGTGATTTAGGAGATGTTGAGGAGTTTTAAGGGGATTTGGGGGTTTGTAAGGAGATATGGGGAGTTGTGAGGGGATTTGGGGCTGTGTGGGTATCTCTGAAGGGATTTGGGGCTCTCTGAGGGGATTTGGGGTTCTCTGAGGGGATTTGGAGCTCTGTGGGTATCTTTGAGGGGATTTGGGGTTCTCTGAGGGGATTTGGGGGCCTGTGGGTGTATCTGAGGAGATTTGGGGTTCTCTGAGGGGATTTGGAGCTCTGTGAGTATTTCTGAGGGGATTTGGGGCTCTGGGGGTATCTTTGAGGGGATTTGGGGTTCTCTGAGGGGATTTGGGGGCCTGTGGGTGTATCTGAGGAGATTTGGGGTTCTCTGAGGGGATTTGGAGCTCTGTGAGTATTTCTGAGGGGATTTGGGGCTCTGGGGGTATCTTTGAGGGATTTGGGGTTCTCTGTGAGGGGATTTGGGGGCCTGTGGGTGTATCTGAGGAGATTTGGGGTTCTCTGAGGGGATTTGGAGCTCTGTGAGTATTTCTGAGGGGATTTGGGGCTCTGGGGGTATCTCTGAGGGGATTTGGGGTTCTCTGAGGGATTTGGGGTTCTCTGAGGGATTTGGGGGTACTCTCTCTGGGGATTTGGGCCTCTCTGAGGAGATTTGAGGGTCCGTGGGCATCTCTGGGGATTTGGGGTCTCTGAGGGATTTGGGGCTCTGTAGGTATCTCTGAGGGATTTGGGGCTCTGTGGGGTATCTCTGAGGGGATTTGGGGTCTCAGTGATGTTTTGAGGGGAGTTGGTGACAATTTGGGGGTCCATTGCACGGGGGGTCGATGACAGTTTAGGGGGTGGTCAGTGATGGTGTCAGGGGATCAATGACAGCCGGGAGGATCAATGACAGCCTGGGGGATCAATGACAGCCGGGGGTCGATGACATTGAGGGGGTCGATGGCACTGAGGGGGCCCAGTGACATCTAGGGGCTCAGTGACGCTGAGGGGAGTCAACGGCACTGAGGGGAGGTCGATGGCACTCAGGGGCTCAGTGACGCTGAGGGGGTCCGATGGCACTGAGGGGGTCGATGACACTGAGGGGGCTGATGACACTGAGGGGGTTGATGACACTGAGGGGGTCAGTGACGCTGAAGGGGGTCGATGGCACTCGGGGAGTCGGAGACACTCAGGGGCCCAGTGGACGCTGAGGGGGTCGATAACGCTGAGGGGTCGATGACACTCAGGGGGCTCAGTGACGCCTGGGGGGTCGATGACACTGAGGGTCGATGACACTCAGGGGGCTCAGTGACGCTGAGGGGGTCGATGACACTGAGGGGGTCGATGGGACACTGACGGGGGTCAATAACACTCAGGGGGCTCAGTGACGCTGAGGGGGTCGATGACGCTGAGGGGGTCGATGACACTCGGGTCGATGACACTGA